>NC_045616.1:129733992-130037022 GCF_009829155.1 Mustela erminea
GTGTTGAGACCTTAATTAATTTAACTGTTTCACATTAAAGAAAAATGAAAGCATTATTTGAAATATTCTTAATTATCATGATAAAAATTATTTAGAAAACTGCTATGTATTTTTTCTGAACGTGACTTTATAAACCTAGAATCTGTTGGACTTTCTAGATGTAAAGTAGCATTTTACTGTCAAAAATTATGAGTGGAATCAGGTTTTCAACCAATTCAAGGGTTATCAGTGAACTACCAGCTGAAATAATAATTGCTGTGTAGTTTTTTCCACATCAGTCTTTATGAAGCAAAAGTATACCCCATTAGATCATTTGCAAATTATAATTTTTACAACATAAGAAAATTATTACATGTTTTATCATAAATATGAAAGATAAAACTAATGTAGCTTGTTCTAGACATAAACCTAAATATTTTTGTTTCCCCAGAATTCTGTACCATATTTGTGTAGAATGTCACTCTCTGGAATGTAATGGAGAATCTATCAAAAAGAGATCCTAGGATTTCTACAAAAAACCTCATATTCTGTACTCAGAAAAAAACACCGCCAAGTTTTGCCCATAATTTTGACTCAATTCTAACCAGATTTCATATTGAATCATCAGTTTATTTTAATGGAGGTGCTCAGAAGCTCTTTAGAGCATTCTCCTTTCATACCAGAGAAAGTCATTAGAGATGATGTTGAAGTCCATTAGTCATCAAGAAAAGCATGACATTATCAGTAATCTCTATAAATGGACAAAGAAGTGAATGAACTTGGAGATGAAGGTGTCAAATTATTATTTAAATAAATAATGTCTAAGGAGCTGTAAAATTTTAGCCACCTAGAAAATTAATCTATATGGAAATTAATCGCTTTGTGTTAACTATATCAGTATGCTTCTCTAAAATACTTTTGAAATCTACAAATCAAATGTTTGCTAAAATATGGAGAAGTATTCAAAATAGATAAAATGTTCCTTATCATTGCCTTTTTTATTTTGCTATCCTCAGCTTTATTCAGCAAAGCCTGATTTAGTGGAAAGAGAATGGGCCTAGATCCAAATACCAAATCTACCATACCCTAGGTGAATATATGTTCATCAATTTATTAATTTCTCCAAGGTGCAATTTCAATATGTGTAGAACATAATGCTTACCGGATATATTTTCTGAGACTCAGGTATGAATATTAAAGTATATGACACATGATAGTCACTCCCTTATCATCACTGATTTTTGTGCTATTACTGTCTTTAAATTCAACTTACCCCAGATAGTGCTTTCCTTAACCAAGAATGTTGTCTTAAGACCTCACACTCTAGATAGCCTTTTAGATCCTGTTAGAGAACTCTTTCTCACAATTTTAATAACAGTTGAAGAGACATACATATATTATTTAGAAAATTTAAAGTAGTTTCAGATTTGTAATAACTGCTTATAAACAACAAATATTTATTTTTTGTAATTCAATGACTTTTCCTTTAAAGTATGCTCATTTGGGCATTTCCTTTTACTTTTATTTTCATTTTATTTGGATGTAGACTTATTATCTCAAAGTTTTACAAATTTGACAACACTATCAAAAGAAAAAAAACTCTGGAGGTGCTTGGTTGGCTCAGTTGGTTAAGCTTCTGCCTTCAGCTCAAGTTGTGATCCTGGCGTCCTAGCATCGAGCCCCACATCAGGCTCCCTGCTCAGCTGGGAGTCTGCTTCTCCCTGTCCCTCTGCCCCTCTGCCTGATTGTGCTATCTCTGTCTTTCTCTCTCTCTCTCAGATAAATAAAATTAAAATCTTTAAAAAAAGTTTTTTTTAAAGAAAAATTCTGTATTTAATGAATACTGAATGTTCTTTTACTCAGCCCGTTGCTAGAATAATCACTCATTGATTCATTCAATAAAAATATATTGAGCACATATTATGAACTATGTATATATACCCTGCTCTAATAAACAGAAGAAGATGACCACGGCAATTGCTATGGATCTTTGAGAGAGATACACACTTACAAAGGTATGATCTATGATGATTCTCAAGACCACACTCCAGAGTATGGCTACAAAATCTCTGAGGTGTATAGCATAAATGTGATAACACCTCTGGGGAGTTCCATAGGCTTTTTTATATCAGGATATAATATAATCTATGTGGGACACTTGACAACAATTCATGAGAAAGAGATTTAGTTCGGTGAAGTTAGGATTTGTGTATTACATTATATTAATTATAATATATTTCATCACATTAAATAAAACTATCAAGCTACACAGGATTATAATTCTGAGTAAAATATTTAGAACAAAATAATAGGACTGATTCTGAATTCATGAGGCTCTGACATTTCTTGAGCTGCTTCGATGTTTCACAACAGGTTCTGAAAAGTACATTCCTCACCCAGGACAGCACTACCACTCCTCAATGAAGTAGAATCTACACTTTTACTGAGTGGTCCCCTTGAAGAACAGCTGGTATGGAGAGCCAACCATAGCTCAAATAAACACTGAATTCTTTTCCCTCCCCCATACCTATCTTTCTTTACTCCTTCATTTTTCTTTGTATAGACTATTCCTCCCAACTTTTCAAATTCTCACCTACTAAAATCCTACCCCTGACAGGTTCACCTTGAACATCAATCATCTTCTTCAGGACAACAACTTTACTATTAAAAACCAAGACAATGTATTTTCTCTCTCATGTACCTCTCAGAATATTTTCTTTGTATTGTAATTACTTTAATTATACATGTCCTTATTCTACCCAGTTTTAAAACTTCTTGAAGGTAAGGACTGTGTCTTGTTTGTCTGTATCCTCCACAGTAAGAGTTAACACAAATCCTACATGTTGGTGCTTAATACATTATTTAATTTACTCAAAGAATCTTTTGGATTTCTTTAAATATTCATATTTTATTCATTTAGGAGAGGATGATGGGATTTTGCATTTGTTTTTTACATCTAGCTTTCTCCTGTCTATAACCATTTTATTAAAGTTTTCCTTGCCTTTTACTTTCTCCATGAAAAAAATGTTTCAGGAGAAAGTTAATCACATTGGCCAATAATCTGTTTATTCTAATAGCCCAAAGAGAGAAGTAGTCTTGGATTGCCAGGAAGAAAATGGGTCAGATACTTCTCTTCTGGAGAATGATGAGAAGCATAAACTGGGAAAGAAACTTGTGAATGGCCCTCCTCAGATTAACTACTCAATGATTCATCAAAACATAACTCATGCTTTGGCAAGCTAAAAGAAAAAATGATTTATGTGAAAACTGTGACTTCTAGGTTATTTCCATTTGCATTTCATCAGTTTGCAAAATCCTCCCCATTACTATGGTGATGATGCATTCTTAACGTAGAATGTGCCATTAACAGGAGCTGATTTATGCCACATCACTTGTAATGTTGATAGTCAAACTTTGTTATTAAGGATTTCAAATATAACTGAAAATAAACTTTCTAGTTTGCTATTATTTACTTAAATAAATTTGCCAAACATTGGATCTTTCTAGTATGTTTTTTAAAGTTATATATTTTTAGATAAAATACTTCCTATATGCCAAAATTCTTAGCATCAGTACAAGATGGTTGCTACCTTGAGTCTTACGTAACTCCCTAACCTCGCTTCTTGTGACTTCCTGCCTTTTCCCCTGTTCTCTAGTTGGTAAGTCAAACATGGTTTTTCTGAAAATACCGCACTGTTGCACCTTAATGTCCTCCCCCTTAATGTGTTCCCACCTTTCTCACCTGGATGCTTCTTATTCAACCTTCAAAACCCAATTCAAGTCTCATCTCCACATAGTAAGTCTGCCTTGGAGCCCCAGCCAATATGATGAACTACATTTATTTTTGCCCCTTATGTCCTCTATCTTAGCTCTTACTATCACTTAATATGTTCTATCATAATTCTCTACCTATTTGTCTTTTACTCCCAATACAGCATAGATTTTGCTCAAGGAAAGCCATAACTTGCTTGGCTTTATGTTCCCATTTCCTAAAAGAGTGCCGTTCTCCACATAGGTCTTCCTATGTTTTTTAATTGTGCAAAAGCTCTCAAACAGATTTAGATTACCACCTGGTGTATTCATCTTTCAAGAGACATCAAAACTGATGTGGTTAAAACTTTAAGTAATAGAATTTCACTACAAGAATGTGTCTTCAAATTTAGAAAATATCTGACTTATATGAATGAGAAATACAATTTTTGTTCCCTTCTATTAATAATATAATTTTCAGGTATAAGTTTCTTCAAGTAATAAAACAATAATTTATAACTTTTAAGATAATTATAGATTCACAAAAATGGTAAGAAATACAGAGAAATCTGTGTTTCTTTCACTTATTTTCCCCTAGGAGGTCTTCCTTCAATTGGCATTTAATTTTGCATCAAAATATACAAATATAGAATGCTAAGTCATTAGCCCAACAACCATCAAGTAAAATCCTGGTTCTCTTTTTCAAAAATACTTTCATAAGCAAACTTGATCATCCTTACCAAAGAGCAGAGAACACTGGAGAGATTTTTTATTAAAAAAAGAATTGACAAGCCCTCTACACTTGAGCCCCTCAGAAAGTTACTTTCTCATTAACAGATGTTTATCATAGAGACAGCCCTTGTTCATCACCACAAAATTATCAGATTAGACTTTACTGACATACCCAAAAAATTCTTTTCAGAATTTGAAAAAACCTTAAATCATTTAGGTCTTCCCACTTTCTATTTTGAAGCATAGTGAACTTTTTCACACTAGTCTTAACTGGTTGCAGAGTTGGTTAATTGATGGATGAATTCTTTGAATACTGAGTTCCCAATCTGTGCAAAGCAGAAAAACCCAGGGGTTTCCAAACTAAATATGATAAATCGTGTGTGGTGCACTCTCAAAAATGATTGGTCAAGGACTGAGGAACATTTGTAACACATTCTTCCTTTTGTCACCTTCAAAAATCCTGCTTTAATCTTTGCTAAAACCATCCTTCAGACTTTTCATCCTAACAATTTTTGGTCACAAAAGCATACATAGGGAACAGCTAGCAATTTCCTGACAATGCTTTTTTCTTAGGCAAAATAAATACAGGCCTAAATATTTTGCCCAAGATTTCAACCTCTTGCCTTGCTCTGTGTCTTCTCTCTGTGACATAAAGTACATTAGATTCCCTTCCCTGATACTTAGACATTTTCCTCTGTGGCATGCCTATTAAAGACTGTTATCTCTATGCATCATTTTGTCAGATGGTTTTCCAACAGGATTCCCTTGGGAAAGTGGGAAGGAGTGGGGAGATGTGGTAGAGAGGCAAACAGACATAGAGGGCAAAATAGTCTGAAAGCCAAAAGCTCAGGAGTTGGATCCATCATTATTGGCCTCTGTCACTTTATTTTTTATTTTTTTAAAGGATTTTATTTATTTATTTGACAGACAAAGATCACAAGTAGGCAGAGAGAGTGGGGGGGTGGGGGAGCAGGCTCGTTGCTGAGCAGAGAGCCCAATATGGGGCTCAATCCCATGACCCTGGGATCATAACCTGAGCCAAAGGAAGATGCTTTAATCCACTGAGCCACCCAGGCACCCCTGGCCTCTGTCACTTTAACATCTTATGTGTGAATTAGACAATCTCATGTCCTGTTTTTCATCTGTAATTAAGAAGAGCAATGCCTTCTTAGAGGACTGTTGTGAAAATTAAATAGTTTATTTAATTTTATAATAGTTTATATAATATAATAGTTTATTTTCACAACAAGAAAGTTTTTTTTAATATTTTATTTATTTATTTGACAGGCAGAGATCACAAGTAGGCAGAGGGCAGGCAGAGAGAGACAGGGTGGGCAGGGGGCGGGGGGAAGCAGGCTCCCTGCTGAGCAGAGAGCCCAATGTGGGGCTTGATCCCAGGACCCTGGGACCATGACCCGAGCTGAAGGCAGAGGCTTTCACCTGCTGAGCCACCCAGGCAGCCCCAAGAAAGTGTTTTTAAAAATACAAATAAACAGATGTATTTGTTTGTACCTTAAAGGTAAAATATCAAATCCTTTCCCTATAGTTACCTATAGACCTTTCAGAGAAAATTGCCTTTAGATGCACCAACCAAACATGTGTATTAGGGAAAAAGGTTCTCTATCTATCAGTTACAAATTCCCTCAGTTTTCAATTCTTTCTAGGGGGAAAAAAAAAAAAGGCCTTTGTAAATGCTGATGGATACTGGATAGTCTCCCAACCCAGAGTAGTGATTTTGTTATTTTAAAGACAATGTGGATGTTGGGATTAGTCTTTCTGTATCACAGAATGTCAACACATTTTCCAAAACTGAATTTATCAGTTAAATGTAGCCAAGGGATTTAGTTTATCTAAGTGTCCTACAAAGCAGAAATAGTTTACCACTGTTTTTACAGATTGAGGCAAATCTGACATATTATTGACATATGCTATGGATTTAATTTAATACCATAGTACAGATGTGTGCTCTGATAAGTTTTTGTGAAATCTAGGCTAAGATAGAGTTGTTTCAATATTTATGGGGTTGAAAATGCAGAGTTAGCAAAGGAAGCATTTTAATTAAAACAATATTTTTCCTTATATGTTGAGAGTAAAATATAAGGGAATTCTTTTAAAGACTTATTACCTGTTTCAATATAGTTGTTGTGTTTTTAGGCACACCAAAAGAGATTTGGGTTTTTTCTAATTTTTAATTTTTAAAAATTTATTTAAAGATTAATTTATTTGAGAGAGAGAGAAAAAAAAAACCGCATGGGGGGAGGAAAGGGGCAGAGGGAGAAGAGAAAGAGAATCTCAAGCAGACTCCCTACTGGGTACAGAGCCTGAAACAGGGCTCGATCTCACCATCCTGAGATTATGACCTGAGTGGAAATCAAGAACCGTTTGCTTAACTGACTGAGCCATCCAGGTGCCCCCAGTTTTTTAAATCTACTAATTTTAAAACTATCATAAATAAAACTCAATAGTTCTGATTTTTTCTTTCACCTAAATGTATGTGACCCCTTAAGTTTATCTTTTTTTTTTTTAATTGTATGTTTTAGGTATCCTAGAGATAACGTCAGTGGAAATCGGAGTTGTTGCCGTCAAAGCCATTAACAGCAACTATTATTTAGCCATGAACAAGAAGGGGAAACTCTATGGCTCAGTAAGTATTCTGCCTTAGTTTTCCAAGTCCACTGCAGTAAATCATTACCACAGTTTTGGAAAGTTTCCCTCAGACATTGAAGAGCTTTGTTATCATTCTATCGCTAGTGAAGAGAGCCACGACAGGCTGGTCACCAGAGTTTCGAGGGCTGGCAAAGCAGCTCTCACAATTCTGTAATTTCCTCTGTTGTTCACCCATCAGCCTACCACACAGGCTGTTGCTGGCATTCGTCAGTCAATGCTCTGAACTAGTAATGGGTCAGACTCTCACGGAAGCATCTGGTCAGATTGGCACGGGTGCTACAGACAACTTGGAGAAGAATCATTGAAAACAAAGATCTTAAGTTGAGTAGGAAACCATACACTGTGTGTGTTTTAAAGCTGAAGATAAAACAGGGGCTTGGTATTTTGTATTCTGCTAAAACATGAGATGGGGAGACAGATTAAGAAATTCACTATTTGCGTGCCTTCAATCAACTCCATAATTTTATTTACCTAGTCATTAATTCCCTGATGTAACTGGTATCCAGCCCATGATTAGGGTACATACACCTCTGTGTTTCATAGCAAGTATTAAGGAATATCACTTCAAAATGTGTAAGTAACCTTATTTTGTTGATTAGCGTAAGAACAATTGCACTGCCTACCCGGAGCCAGTGGCTCCCAAACTAGATCACAATCATTGGGAAGATTAAAACACACTTCTAGATTTTTTGATATATTAAAGCTGTCCCAAGATCTAAGAATTTGCATTTCTAACAAGGTTCCAGGTGTTCCCAATGCAACACTTTGATAACCCAATTTAAGGACCACTGGTCTGATTATAGAATAGTCTTGTATTTCATTTGGTCCACTCATAACTGGGGAGTTAGGCACACACACTGTGGGCCAGTCCTTTTCTCTAGGGGAACTGCCTTTTGCATGGCAGGGCGAGAGAGGTGGTTAAAGGAATTTAAGATTTTTCCATTATGTGCAGTTCTGCTCCTAAGCTTAGAAGAGTAGTGGGCCATTTTAAAAAGTGGTACCATTTAGGGGTTCATAGCATAATCACTTTTGAGGCATTTATTTTTATTTTCTTGAATGAACATGACTGAGTCCCTCCTTAATCTAACTATTATAGGAATCACTGGGGGAAGGACCAGGTTTATGCTCTTTGCAGAGATACTAAAACACTAAGTCAAAACTTAAGCTTTACAGTAAAGCCAGATCACATGAATTTAGATTGAGAGAAAAAAAAGGTAAACAATTTTAACTGCGATAAAAGATTGAAATAACTTTCAGTTGATAAAGTATACCTCTTTAAAAAGGTAACATCAGAGAGAAATGGAGCATTCTTAAATGAAAAGTGTCATAAAAATACTTAATAACCTTTTTCTTCTGTCCCAACACAATTCACATACTGTGCCTACACTTCCTACTGAACTCTAAGACGTATGAGTTGTTTCATCCCATTTCTGTATCTAAAGTAGAGACCCATTGCTTTCTATCATAGCACCCCCATGCAGTTATCTGCAATGAGATTTACAGAAATTCTCTCGTGAATGTGCTTATTGTTGACAGTCTTCCCCCGATATATTGTGAACTTAAATTGGACAGGGGCTGCCTTGTCCCACACTATACCCTCAGCAGTCAGATCCATCCAGAGCAGACCCCCAAGACCTTTTCTTTTCTTTTGACTTTCATGCTGATGATTTGCCTACATGCTATAAACACGTAGATCCCTAGGTCCCTCCTCCAGAGATTCTGATAAATTTGAGCTAAGGTGTAAATATTTAAAAAACAACTGCGATTAGGAGTCTGCTAGAGGTGTATCTCACTTTGAGACATTGTTCTAGGGGCACCTGGGTGGTTCAGTCAACTGAGCAAATGACTTCTGGCTTCAAGTCAGGTCACAGTCTCAGGGTACTGAGTTCCAGCCTGGCATCAGGCTCCACACTCAGTGGGAATCTTTTTGAGTCTCCTGCACACACGCTCTTGCTTTCTCTTTCAAATAAACAAATCTTAATTGCTCTATAAATTTATTTGGGGGAGGGAAAAATAAGTACTGCTGCTTTTTTATACATAGCTCTGTTGCAAATATAAAATCATTTCAAATAACCCCAATTCTCCCAGTCTCTAAACTGCATCCCTTTTATTAGAATGAATGTAATTATTCACATAAAAAATCATCTCTGTTTCGAAGCCATATAGTTTTAGACAAACTATGTTTGTGATGGTTCTGATAATGTTCAAAATGATGATCTAGTTCACAGAAACCCAGATACTTAAAAATACAGATATTTAGGAATTGAGAATTGAGTTAAAAAAAAAAAAATTAAATCCCAAGGTGAGAAAAACTATTTGAACTGCCCAGGAGAGGCCAACTTAAAGATCCCTACAATACCTTTGGTTTGGATTGGGAAACGTAGAACCAGAAGAGCAAAAGCCCCTATTCCTTAGCATCTTATCTGCTTTAGTGTGGCTCTAAGAGAAGAATGACATTTCTAAAGGCAGAGTTTTGAGATGAGTGGTTATTCTTCGTCAGTAATTCAGAGTGAGATACTGGATTTATGGAATGAAGGAAACATGAATTCTTGTCCCAAGATCCCCTTAAAAACACATGGCCACTTGAAACAAAGCCAAAGGACTATGGCTATAGAGTGGAATTTCCCAGGATCAAAGTCTCAGGTTTATACAATGAAGGTAGTGATAGTCACCATGTTTGTAATTTCTTTGATATGGTAATTCACAAAGTGAGGAATTCCATGTCCTAGTTTTCAATTA
The DNA here is from genome assembly GCF_009829155.1 of Mustela erminea. Taxonomy (NCBI): domain Eukaryota; kingdom Metazoa; phylum Chordata; class Mammalia; order Carnivora; family Mustelidae; genus Mustela; species Mustela erminea. Next base: position 129,743,860 of record NC_045616.1, read on the forward strand.
CTTCTAGACCTAAGAGTAAATCTATTAAAATTCCAAGTTATGGAAAATTATATATTACCTACAAAATAGAGAAATCTAGTATTTGTAAAATAGGAAGACATACCTCCACCCCTCCCTGGCCTCTTGGTTATCTCGAATGATTATGATTTTGCTATAAGGTCTGTTTTCTATATGGGTGTATTTATTATGGATTTATAGGTAAAGTTTGCAAAGCTGATAAGCTCAAGTTTTTTCTTAAACTCTGTTTTTCCCACGAGACCGCTGGTCATTACTCGGGGAAAAAAAAAAGGGATTAGAAGATTATTCTTTGTCGTTGACTCATCACAAATACTGTTAGAGAAACATTTGCTTCTTAATAATCATTCTAGGCACTTAAGCCATGTCAGAGTCAAAACACACCAGCTTTTTAAAAGGGCCCTAACATGTGGTTATGATGATCAATTAAAATGAATCATGAGCCTTCAAACACGGATTCTGTTCTGTGGTTGTGAGCTTTACTCTTCTATTGTTGACACGGTGCATTAAATACATAACCAATGTACAAATGGCAACAGCAAACAAAACTCTCGAATTGGAGTTCTCTGGATGGTGTGTGTCAAATGGAAGTAAGTACCATCATCAGATAAATAAAAGATTTTATTTTTCTCTTGCAGAAAGAATTTAACAATGACTGCAAGCTCAAGGAGAGGATAGAGGAAAATGGATACAATACATATGCATCCTTTAACTGGCAGCACAATGGGAGGCAAATGTACGTGGCATTGAATGGAAAAGGAGCTCCTAGGAGAGGACAGAAAACACGAAGGAAAAACACCTCAGCTCATTTTCTTCCAATGGTGGTACATTCATAGAGGAAGGCAATGTTTGTGGATGCAGCAGAACCAAAGGTTCTTTTGCCAGGACTAGTTGGTATTCTTCACGAAGACAGTAGCTCAAAAGGCAGAGACACATTGCAGATGTCTGCTCGCTTGAAAGAAAGGAAGTCTTTGAAGGTTTTGTACTCACTGCTGACATATGATGTTCTTTTAATTAGTTCTATGTCATGCCTTATAACCGAGATAATAGGCAGATTAAATGGGATGGAAACTACTCCTAAGCGAACAACATTGTATGTTGGCTGGGTTTTTGGTGAAGTTTTTGTTTCTGTTGTTGTTTTTTAACCTCTGAGATAGGACTGAAAGGACATGGAACAATCTGTTGAATGATCTTCGGGAAAGTTATTTATGGAATACGAACTCATATCAAAGACTTTCATTGCTCATGCAAGCCTAACGATTCAATGAGCAGTCAGACACGCAAGCATTTACTGGAAAGCACTTGGGTCACGTCATATGCACAACCAAAGGCGCTTTGGGCATGGCATCATGGAAGAGTTGGATAAGATTTAAAAAATGTAAACATGTTAGTGTAAAACTGTTCTAACAAAACAAATAGTATGGTATGCTTGTGCATTCTGCCTTCATCCCTTTCTATTTCGTTCTAAGTTATTTATTTAATAGGATGTTAAATATCTTTTGGGGTTTTAAAGAGTATCCTCAGCAGTTGCCCTCTGATTTACCTTTTCTTTTTCTTCAGCACACCACATGCATGTTCATGACAAAGTGTTTTTAAAACTTGGCAAACACTTCAAGAATAGGAGAGGAGATAGGAAAGCAGGGTGAGAGCCCCATGTGCTATGAGTTAACTTAATATCACTTCTGCAATAAGAACCATCAACAATAAATATGACAGTGTCATGGCACGGCTTGATGAGAGATATCTGCCATCGTTTAAAAACATCTATCACTCCTAAGGCTTCCTTTCATAAGAAATAGACCAGAAGGCCAAAGTCTTCTCTTTCAATACACCAATGGGGCTCCAAGAATATACTAAAAGAAGGAAAATTGTTATAAATAAATTTTAGTGGCCCAGCCTCATTATTTCCCAATGATTTTTTGCCATGTGTCATGGTGGTTAGAGATGAAGAGGCTGTCTGCATATATAAGATCCCTTTATAAGTCCCACATAGTGCATCTCCCCCAAAGGAAATTATCAAGGAATTTGAAGTGTAACTCTCCCAGGGGCTTAAACTGAGCAACTATATCCTGGTATATGTGTAACCATATACTGAAGCCTGTTCGAGCTGTATGATCTGTTCGAGCTGTATGATCTAGTCTTTACAAAACCAAATAAAACTTACTTCTTGTCAATGTAAAGAGCTTTGGAAGACTCCATCATGTAATCATATCAAAATTCATTTTGTTAGAGCAGGTAGAGAAAACAATACATAGGAGTATACCAGTCATCATCACATTGTATTCCAGTAAATAAATACATAAGCCTTATTTGCAGTGTCTGTAGTGATTTTTTTTAAAAGTGTAGAAAAATACTATTTGTTTTAAATACTTTAAGTGATAACTATAAGATTATATTGATGCTGCAGTTTTATCTTCATATTTCTTGTTTTGAAAAGGTCTGTTTATTTTTATTGTTTGGACACAGTATTCTGGTACAAGGGAAAGACTCAGTACATGTGTCTTTTTACTAAAGTTTAACCTCTAGAAAGGCTGGTGTTTTGTGATCCTCTCTTATAACTTAATTGCGTCAATGCTTAACCAGCACTTCCAGTTAATCTGTCATTTAAGAATTAGTTTTATTAAGAAACTTACATAAAGTCATCCTGTAAAAGGTCTTATTTTTTTCATTCCTTAAAAAAGTTGGGATTTCAAAAGGTATGCATTTGAGGCAGAGAGTTTTGGGCTCATGGCTAAAGTTGCATTTCATAGCACTTGGCTTCCAACTTGCTTCTTAACAAATCAGATTCTAAAAATGTTTAATTTTTGTAGTTGGAATCTGTATGTGAAAACATAATTGGTAACTGAGTCTGAGACCTGTAATGTAATGTATTGCTATCAGAACTAGATTATCTTTGCTCTTTTATTCTAAAATAATAATTGCACCTGACACATGAACACAGACCACCCAAAACCAAAATTAAACGTTTGGTGAGATAAATACAGGAATAGATGACTGCACGAACAGCAAACAGGGAACAAACTGGATTCATATTTCACACAGCCACTTAGATTACCAAGGAGACTATGTGTAAACAGACATCATTATCGGACTCCAAACACTAAAACAGCTTCTAGCAAAATATATCAAAGCTTACAGAAGCCAAAAATAGAAAACATCTCCCTCATCTCCCTTACTCCAACACCACACACACACACACACACACACACACACACACACACACGGACAGTTTGGTAAGGAGAAAGGAGATTCTCCTGCATTTAAAAATGGCATCTTTGCTTGATATTGAGGTAGAATTCTGATCCCCTTCGCAGCTGGTTTGTGCTAGTGAAGAAAAAGCACTTCCAGCCCTGAATATTGTATGTTTAAAAAAAAAAAAATCATCATGATTTTGGGAGCTCAACCTCTGTGGGAAGTGTGGTCCCTGGCCACGATGTCAAGGTGTGTCAGCCACAAATGTGTGCCCATGTGAGTGTTGGTTCTGAGGAGACGCCTCATAAAGATATAGAACCCCTCCCTCCTCCTACCTCCCAAAAGGCTGAACAGTGTATCGTATGTTACATTTAAATAAATCAATAAAAATGCTGGGAAAAGAAAATAAAAATATTGTTCTGGTTTGTTTTATTAGCCTATACCGAACTCTACCTGCTAACAAAAAGAGAAATTCAAGTGTTCTGTGCATGGCAGGATGTGGTGAAATGCCCCACAGTCCCAAACAACAACAAAAGAAAAAAAAAATCATTCAAACATTTGTGAGTTTTCTTTAATGTTTTACATGTGTGAGTCAGCTATCCTTACTCTAATAACAACCAAATGCTTTAGATTTTTCCTAAGTATTCAGGTCCACCTAGTTGACACAGCGGATGAAGAAGGCTGAATTGAAAACAAGGATGGCTTGTGAAACAATGAAAGACGTTTGGAGGAAAGCCAGGAGGCGGCAAACTCTGATTTCCAGGGGAGAGAGTAGGCCAATGAATTTGATTTAAAAAGTAGAAAGAAAAAAACTATATAATTATGCAAGCTGGGTCCAGAGCACAAGCAAGGTTATGGACACTATCTAAATTGATAAGCATTAATGCTGCACAATTCCAATAATTTGGATGTTGTTAATTCAGGAATTATGATTATGCAGCCAAAAAAAAAAAAAAATTACCTTCTAGCTGGTCCAAACTTTGTTTAAATAAAAATATCTGTAGGAAACCATGAAATAACTTACAATACCTATTGCTTTAGAAGTAACCCATGTAATACAAACAAATACCGTGTTGATTAAGAATTCTTGTCTGTTTCACTTGACAGGACTTTTGCAACTTAAACAAAGCAGTAAAGAAAAAAAGAGGAGCATTTTGGAAGGATACTGGAAAGAAACGGTCAGGTCTGAGTTCCATCAGAACCAGGACACGAAGCAACTAAACTCTGCACTCATTTCCTCTTACCTCTGACTGGCTTTATTTGCTAGGCTACTGGTTGCCACTAATTTACATTTTTCTAACTCTTAAAACCCAAAACCTCTTTCTCTCAAGATCCCCAAATGGAAACATCTTAGGTATGACTATTATTGGCCAGGAGTGGATAGCACCCCAACCTCCAGAGCAAATAGTCTGACAAGGCATAGGGACATTGGGATTGGCCAGGTTTGGGTCACGTGATCAGAGAGCTGCAAGGTGCAGGTTTTGGCAGCCCACACAATTGGAAGAAATGAAGAACGGGTTACCAAGGGAAGGGCAGTGCTGGACAGAGGCAAAAACAAAAAAGGATCTTAGTTACACCTGTTTAAATGAGACCAATGACACAAACATATACCATTTTCCAGAACATGCATCGTTTAATCTTACATTTTTCACTAATTCTAATTGGCCTTCATATAATTTGTTCAAATTGGAGACATTTCAAGATGTTCTTCTTTTATGTGTTTTTTTTTTTTATGAGAGAAAGATTACATTTGTTTTGTTTTGTTTTCTTTTGTCTTGAAGTCAAGAGAAGGGCCCTGAATATAGTCAGAATCATTATAATTCTGCAAACTTTGCAGAATAATAATTGAGATGAATGCAATTTTTCACTAAATCAAAAGGTAATCCTACTATATATCAACCTCTACCATAATGACATCAAAAGTATTTACCTCAAAAGTATGCACCAGTATTTTCAAGTTAATCAACATGTAGGAAAAAATCTGCAACTCAAATGCCATTTTTTAAAATGTAGAATAAAAAAGAAAGGAAAAAAAAACCTGTTTTATGTCTTCTACTATGCCTTGTATGCATTCACTATGTGACAAAAGAAAACTTCATAACATTCTTTTCTGTCTTTTGCTGATTAGAATAAAACACAAAATACTCCTGCAAGTGAATAACCTAGTGAAAACACCTTAACAAACACCACATCTTAGTTAAAGTGGAATAATCATGATCAAACTAATGAGATCAAAGGAATTGGTTTAATTCCTAAGTGGCTCATAATGAATATTTCCATGTGGCTGCTCCATGATATCAGCTAAGGGCAACAATTCTACACTCAAAGAGAAAAGCCATATGTCAACCTTATATGCATGTGGCATGTATTATCTTACACATTTTTATTATCCTCTACAAAAGAGCCTATGTTCATTTTTTAATATAGGCAATTGCATCCTCTAGAGATGAGCACAGCAAATGAAGAATCAAAACATCCCATGTTCCTCATTACAACTGTAAATTGAACATATGCCTTCATACAACTTAGGCAGTGACCCCAGCTGTAGAATAACCAACTACAGTGAGGTCTTAACCTCCTAAAGTTTGTTTTTAATTACCTTATACACATCGTAAATGACTAAATAATCTTATAATTTTCTAAATTAGTTATCATTTCTGTGCTCAATTTAAGCTGCTGACAATGCAAATATTCCCAGGTCTTTCAAGGAGCAGTAAATTAAAATCAGTGTTTCATAGGTATTATAAATAAAAAAAAAAAAAACTGCCTTTTATGGTTACGGGAGGCATTTGGGTTAGAGGTCGCTTATCAATTCAATTCAACAATAAAAATATTTTAACATCTGGTATTTAACTGCCAGAATTTTCCATACCCATTGTTTTCAGTGATATGATGAATATTTTCAGACATTAACAATATTTAAGCCAATATCCGTGAAACTGATATAAGAAAAAAACCTGTTTTTTAGGGAGCTTTCCAACTAACAAAAGAAAAACACTGAAAAATGACATTGCAAATAAGTTACAAACAATATCTTATTTATTTCCCTGATAAATTGATAGTAAGTATAAAATGCATTTTATAATGCAAGCTCAACCTCATGCAGGAAACAAATGAAATTTAATAGGATTTTTAAAGTCAGATTGGAGAATTTTCCTCTTCATCCTACCCTAGGAGAAAGTTCTGCACTCCATCCTCTAAAATCTCCTAAGAAATAGTCAAATCACACATTATCAACCATGTTTTCTCTTTTTCCTCATTCTTAACTCTAGGTGATATTAAATAGCTATGTGAAATCTATTTCCTTATTAAACTCAGAAGAAGATAGATTTTATTTAGACCCATACCTGCCTTCAGTTGCTTCCAATGAGTAAAAGACTCCATAGTAATGTTAGTAGAGATTGTTGGAGGCATCTAATATTGAGTACCTCGAACTGTTATTTTCGCTTTTCTGATTTTATTTATTGTTTCATTTCTATTTCTCTCTATGGTTAGAAATATTCCCTAGTGATAAAATTTGTGCTTCCTAATCATTGAAATCATTCACTCTCACTTTCGAGAAAAAAGAAAACCAAAACTGAAACATAGGACCTGTTAAGGGTTGTAGTCCAACAGCCCCCACATCTTAGAATGTAGACTTATTAGGAAATAAGGCCTTGGGGCACCTGGGTGGCTCAGTCATTAAGCATCTACCTTCCACTCAGGTCATGATCTCAGGATCCTGGAATCAAGTCCTGGATCAGGCTCCCTGCTCAGCAGGAAGTCTGCTTCTCCCTCTGCCTTTCCCCACTGCTTATGTTCCCTCACTCGCTGTGTCTCTCTCTGTCAAATAAATAAACAAAATCTTCTTTAAAAATTAAAAAAAAATTTTTTTTAAAAAGGAAATACAGCCTTTGCAGATGTAATTAGTTAAGATCAAGTTAAACCAGAATGGACCCCTAATCTAGCATGACTCGTGTCCTGATAAAAATAGGAAACTCGGACACAGACATGCACAAAGGGAGAATACCATATGAACACAAAGACTGAGACTGGGGTGAGGAATTTGCAAGCCAAGCAACAACAATGATCACCAGCAAACCACCAAAAGCTCTTCACTCACAGCCCTCAGAAGGAACCAACTCTGCCAATACCTTCATTTCAGACTTCTAGCCTTCTGTACAATGAGATCATGAAATTCTGTTGTTTAATGCAGCCAGTTTGTGGTACTTTGTTATGGGAGCCCTGGGAAACTAAGAGAGAGTCTGTAACATAAGACCCACGGAACTCCCAGGAGGATGTCTGACACACCTGGAATCATAATGCTTTCATATGATACACAGAACTGTTTGGCACCAAGCATCATATCAAAACACCTTAACCAACTCCTAAGCCATGGTGGCACTGCAAAGTCTAATGTATGGTTTTGCTCAATAAATCTTTACTTAACCCATAGATGAAATATCCCCACAATGTCACACTTTTCCCCCAAATTTTGTAGTTTGCTCAATGCCCCAAATATGATAGATTCAAAAAACAACACTTGACCAAATGCTCTCAAAATGCTAGTTAGATGAAACTGATGGAAGCCAGAAAACTTAGTGAGTTCACTCTTTAAGTAAACTTAGTGAGGAACAGACATACTTTCGGGAGTTCTGATATTTTAAAATCTTGACCTTCCTCGTTTACTAGAAGAACAACAAAATACAATCAATTTCGGACATACAAATATAAATCTACATATGGTAGCCCCCATTAATTCCTGAGGATTTATGACAATTTTAGGAATTAACATCTCATATGTGAAATATTTATAATTAGACTATAAAAAAGACAGGACTTAAAATAATGGAATTGGCTAATATATTGAAATTTATGCATCTAATGAATATTGCCCACTTCAGAGAACATTAGGAGACCATATTTATATTAATGATATTCTTCATCTTAAAATCAAATGTTCTCAATTCCTACCTCCTTTCAGGGGCATGAGCTGATGCAAGTGACTTTCTGTCCCGTCCCATCCACAGCGGTTTACACCAGAGATAGGTACCTGTGCTCACACTCATTTACAATCCTAGCTTCCATCTTTGTAGACTTAATTTTCCCAGTAGAATTACACAATTAGCTTTTGACTCCAAATATATTACTGAATCAGTTCCTATGATCCCACAGTAGTTCAACCACCCCCCTTCTCCAAAAACCTTAGTAAATCCATCCGGAACCAACAATGTATAAACGAGGAAATGTTTGTGTTAAGTACCCAAAACTACAAGGATCTTTTGTAAATATAGTCGCATTTGCCAAACCGTTTCTCCTAATTTGTTTATTCCTCCTCCTTTGATCATTTACCATCTGAACTTCCATCTTCTTATGTACAACTAGTAATCAAATAAGCAAGAAGTCAGCATCAAAATAGACATCTGCTATGGAAACAAAATGACTCCCAGATAACCCAGTGCTGTCAGTGCTTCATACAACCACAGGAGCATTCAATGTTCAAAGTATCACAGTTTGGTTCCAGGATACAACGTAGCCCCATCACAGGAAAACTTGTTCAAAATCTGTCTCCTCTATCAAATGCAGTAAATCAGCTGACAGGTTGAGCTATCTCGTTCTGCTTTTATGCCCTTATTTTAGAAATGACAAGACCGAGGTTCAGTTTCTTTACTAGAGCTCAGTGCGAGGTAATGAATACAGGTCTCCTAACTCCAAAATCACTGTTCCCTCCATTATATGGACACTTGGCCAAGAAAGAAAGAAAGAAATGAAGACCACACCATTTATAGTCCAAAGTTTATATTTTGTTTCAGTGTACTTCTAAGGATAATGAAGGTGTTTCCTTTACTGATGCATCTCTCTTAATGGAAGTTGTTTGAGAGGAATAGCATACACTTTTGAATCAGAGAGAGATCATTTTTAATCCTAGCTCTTCCACTCTCTGGCAGTGTAAACTTACAAAAGTTATCCCATTTAAGATAAAAATGAGTGAAAAAATGTGAATAATAATTCCTAATATTTGGGACAGTGGTAAAGATTGAATATTTGTATCTGCTAACTGTTTTCTGCAACGACTGGCAAGCAGTAAGTGCTCAATACAAGTTGACTTTCTGCCCTCTCATTGGTCAATTGTTAATATTTATAGAACATTTCCTAATGTGCTAAAATAATGACTGGGTCACTTTCAAAATCTCCACATTTCTCAAGAAGATTACTTCATTACACAGATTTCAGGTTTAATTCATGTATTATTTCTTTCTTCTCCAGAAAACCTTTTTCTGACCACTGACTAGATCATCAATGTATATTAAAATCATGCTTCTCTCGGCACTGTTGATTACTGGGCTGTGGGCCAGCTCATGAGGAGGAACTTTGGTTCTAAAGTATAATTTTCTCCTCTGGGAGGGGGGGAAATGGGCTTTCTGAGGCATCAGAATGAAGGAGGCACAGAAAATATAAAAAGAACATATGCATGGACATAGCTTCCTTACTTCAGATATGGCGATGCATCGTCTATGGAAAGTCTGGTTTGATAACGAAGAGGGATTGATGTTCACTTGGAAGAATAAATACCTTGAGCACAAGGGTTTCTAGTCAAATTCTAGATGCTTTAGTATAGCAATGTTTTAGCAGCTTTTCAGTTTTTTGTCGACAGAAAGCAAGCCTCACTTTCCTAGAAAGTGAAAGTGATAACTATCCAACCCACAGTGAATAGCGAGTACAAACAACCCCCACACACACACAAAAAAAAATTTTTTTTCATATCTCCACTGTGTAGCCACCTTCTTTCTGTTATATGTTTCATCCTTTTGCAAGTAAATTGGGAAAAGAGGGAAACTATGCCTATCTATCCTCTGTTTCCAAGCAAACTGCTTAGCTTTTAGAATCCTGCATACTTATTGGGTGGTACACTGCCCAGGTCCCCTTTTCAGGACCTAGGTACTCATTCTCTAGATGCCAAAGGCAAGTTGCATGCTTCCCCTGGTCCCTGCTGTGGCAGCCACATCCAAAGACCACTCAGCGTTAGGTATAAAAGCCTTGGCCCCTTGCTCAGTTGGGAATAAGGGTCATGCCTTATTTGATGGGTCATCCCTGTGGGATCAGCTGAGACATCTGTTGTGATTTCATCTCAGATCAACATTTTCCCCCTCTGCCTAGAGCTATTTACTTCACCTCTCACAGGTGTTCATTCTGAGAGCACACCCCCATAAACTTCCTACATGCAAATCTCCCATCACAGAGTCTATTTCCCTTGGAACTAGTTCTAAGACTTCCTGTTAAGCATAGTTTGTTTTTAAGGTAGGGACTATTTGATAAAACTGTAGCAAAACAACTAGCCCTTCTTCTGAATAATGGTTGTCTCTGTTTTTAACTCAAATAACAAATAAATAGTAAGTCCACTGGAGAAACCTAAGGATACACACAGAATACTTCCTAGGAACAAACTGATGAGGAAAGCAGACATTTTTAGGACTTGCTTGGACAGAGTTAACAGCATAAGTGATTAAGAATGGGTTTGCAGATCTAGTTCCAGGATATGAACTACAGGTCCATGGGCACTACGCTAAGTGCCAACATCATGCAGAGGCAAAATGGCAGTTGTCTAAATATCCTTCCTTTTTTATTTTATGAAAGAACCAGCTGAGAGAACCTATGATAGATGCAGTTCTGTTGTAGACAACCTAAAGGTTAGAAAAGTATACTCAGACATTTTTAAAGGCATATTCCTAAATGTTTCCTTACGGGAACGGGGGGTGGGGGGAGGATTCAGTATAAAATGAGAGATGTGTAAGTAGATGAATTTTACAGTAAGAGAATTCATTTCAATTTACCATGAGTCCAGAAAGCAAAGAATACTAGTTTCAAAACTAAGAAGAGTTCCAGAGCAGCCCCTCCAAAAACAGTTTCTAAGTATTTGTATTTTTGTGAAGAAAATCACTGATAACAATTCGCTATTATTTTTCCCCAATGTGCTATGTTGAAATTCCATTACGGAGAGCCTCAAACATCATTATCCAGGACAATTCCCTATTATTATGTTGGAAATGGAACTTAATTTTAGGTTTTCAATTCCAAGTCCTAAGTGGGAACTAAATGTCACAGAACAAAATGTCACGCAATGAGATCGGATACTCAAATATGTGACAGTAACCAGATGTTTCCTTAACAATTACCACATAGCAAAACCAGTCAAAAGAAATGAGGTACAGTGCTTCTCACAAGTCAGAGGGCTTCCACATTGTTTTGCAGCATGCTGGTATTTGCCAGTTTATATTCTGATGAGCCCACCCTGGATTGCCTCTGAAGAAATACAGAATATAAAATATGGTTATTTCTGTGAAAGACTTTTTTAAAGAAATTTTTCAAAGAAGTCTCAAACAGTGCAACCCATAGTATTGACAACAAAATCCAGGTTCTCATTAAAAAAGGAAGTAGACAGAAGTGGGTTAATAATCATTCAACTAAAATCCTTATCACCATCATCCCTGCCCTAACACGCTCCCATTAACTGCTTTGCCATTTGTAAGGCATGAAAAGAGGCTAAAAGAAATGGGATTTAGGAGACAGATGTTCAGCTCAGAGATGAAGAAGCAAAACTAGAGCAGACCAAAGAACATGCTGCCCTCCACTCTGGATACTATTTACGTCCTAATCCCAAGTCTCAGTCCTTGGACTGGCCTCAACATTAACATGAAATTGTAAGTTTCAGGGAGCGAGTGATTGGTTTTAGGACAGATATCCCTTTAGCCTCTTGATATACAATTTTAACACTGTGGGAAAGCAGTGGCCAGTAGTGAAAATAAAGATGAAAAGCGGAAACATTCTTCAAGCCCAATGGAGATAGATACCTAAATGTCCATGAGACAACAGTAAATATTAGTTTACTGGATTTATTAGTTTAATGGATTTGAGAAAATATTTTAATAACCCAAGTCAGAAATTGGGTAGAGAGAATACACAGCCTTTTTTTTTTTTATTGATTTTATTTATTTATTTGACAGAGATCACAAGCAGGCAGAGAGAAACAGGCAGAGAGAGAGAGAGAGAGAGAGAGAGGAGGAAGCAGGCTCCCCGCTGAGCAGAGAGCCCGATGTGGGGCTCGATCCCAGGACCCTGAGATCATGACCTGAGCCAAAGGCAGCGGCTTAACCCACTGAGCCACCCAGGCGCCCCAATACACAGCCTTTTGATGTAAAAACAAACTTAGATTAAAATAAATCTTAGAGATAGTCATATGGTACAACAATTTTAACCCAAGAAAACATAAAAGCCATTTAATTCACCTTATATATGCAATGTTTCTTTTCTGGAGGCTGTCAAGGATTACATAAACTAGTATATTTGTATTAATATGTATCAGTTCAACACAGGACAAGATGACAGTTTTGGAAGTATTTAAGTTCTAAAACATATCCTTAAACAACTTTTTCAAAAACCTCACTCTTCATTATATCTAAGATATCCCTGGGCAGCTAAAACACAATATAGTATATGTTGGGTGTTGTTTCTGTTTACTTTTTTATTCTGATCCTGTTAGTAAATCTTAAAATATTAAAGAATACAGTGTCCCTCATTGTCTACTTTCACAAAAATAATCTTTGATGAAATTTGCATTTGTCTTCAGCAGCCTTGCTATGCAAAATGCAAGAAGCAGGTGACTCCATCAATTTGGAAAGAAAAAGGCCAAGATCTTTCCATGATTTCTTGGAAATTTTAACACGGTACACTTGTTTTAACTGCTGAATGGCATTCCATTTTATGAAAATAGCATTATTTATTTATTCGTCTATCCTCAAACTGATGCACATATAAGGTTGTTTCTAAATTTTTATAACCACTGATACAGTGAAACATCTCATCCAAGTCCCTTGGTGTTCAAGGTCAAAAGGCCTTTTCAGTGTGTAATTAGAGATGGATTCTAGGGTTTTATCACCTTTGAACTTTCTCACATATTGTCCAGTTGCTCTCCAAAAGAAAAACTTTTCATTTTAACATGGTTTATGTTTTCATGTCATTTTAAAGAGATTCTTCCTCCAACTTAATGTTATAAAGCTTTTCTTATAATTTTTCTAAAAGTTTTGAAGATTTTGTTCATATTTAGATTTTCAATTCATGTGAATTTTTTTTTTTTTTTACAGTGTAGGATATGGATAAAATTTTATGTGGACAGTAACTGGTATCCCTATTTGGTTTTAGGTCCATCCTTGTCATATATATATATATATAGTGACCATATACATTTTTTCATCCAAACCAAAAAGTTCTCAAAATTAAAGGGGGAATTGTTACTAATAATGCTTAGTCAAGCATAAGAAAAACTGTCCAGGCAAGCTGGGACATAAAATCATTCTACTCATAATCCAAATTCAAATGTGTGTGTGGGTCCATTTTTTGACTACTTGGTTTCTCTGCTAAAGTTTATCTATTCTTACAGCTGCAACCCACAATTTTAGTGATGATCTTATAATGCCAGATAGTTTCAGGCCAGTTTTAACAAAATGTTAACACATGTCTTACAGTATAAAACTATTTCATACAAAATTCAGATTGAGTGGGGAGCACCCCAGTGGCTCAGTTAGTTAACCATCTGTCTTCAGCTCAGGTCATGATCCCGGGGTCCTGGGATTGAGCCCCACACTGGGCTCCCTGATCAGCAGGGAGTCTGCTTCTCCCCCTTTGCCACTCTGCCCTACTTATGTGTGCTCTCTCTCTCTCTCTTGCTCTATCTCAAATAAATAAATAAAATCTTAAAAAAAAAAAGTTCAGATTGGGAACAGTTATTTTCAGCACATAACACTGAGAAAGATTAATATGCAGAATGTATCAAGAACTCCTATAAATTTCTGTGAAAATAAAGAAACCACTTCACATCCATCAAATTAGGAAAAATTGAAAATTCTGGTAACACTAAGTGTTGGAGAAGATTTGGTGAAATGGATAATCTTAGGTACTGCTAGTGTCTTGTCAAACAAAGAGGAAAAAAGGGAGAACAATTTATTTACCTTCTTCACCAGAAATGTCCCAAAATGTTTCATACCCCTTTTTAGTTTACAGGAGTTTTCAAATCAACTCATCTTTTTCCTCTAAAAACTGGTTTCATCTGAGTTAGTTTTTCTGCTCTCAACTGTTTGCTTGCAGAGGAGAGTATCAGTGAATTTAAAGATTGACAGTGTTGTTTTAATGCACCAAGAAATACATGTGCTTTACTACACCAAGGGATACAAATGGGTAGAATATATGGTACTATGACAGCCATGGTGGAAACATGCGTGGGGAACATGCGTGAATGACGGAGTTCAGATGCCTCGAGCTGTCCTCTGGGATCACAGTGATCATTATTTTTAAGCTCTTACAACTTATATTTTGTGATACTTACAGATTTCACAGGCAGTTGTAAAAAACAACAGAGCAAAAGCCTGTGAATCCTTGGGCTAATTTCCCCCATGGTAACATCCTGCAAAACTGTAATAGATTATCACAACCAAGATACTGGAAGAAGAGAGTCAACACATAGGACGTTCTCATGACCACAAGCATCCTTTATATTGCTGTTTATAGCCACACCCATTTCCTTCTCACCCCCTGCCCTTAACATCTGGCAACCATTAATCTGTTTTCTATTTCTATGGTTTTGTCATTTTAAGAATGTGATATAATGAAATCATATAGCATGTAGCCTTTTGGAAGCAAGGAAAAGCAAGAGAGCGGGTAGGGGAGGAGAAGAGAAATAGGAAGCATCATTTTGGGATTTTGACTGAACTATTAAAAATGTATAGCCTATTTAGGGGCAATTTGTTTTTTCTCCAGTTATCTCCTTCTCTTGTTTCAAACAGTTTCTACTTCTTCTCAAGCTTTTAGGTTTCCCCCTTTGTAAGTGCATCCCTGCCAGCTGTTCTGATAAATTTGGTGAAAGGAATAGTCTGATATTCTAAACTCATGTAGCAGAGTCCTTCCAGGTATACTCCTAAATCATGGTGGACTGGCCAATATTTCAGTGAATGTGGTGGTTACTATTTCTTTCACTCACCAGCTTATAATCTAGACTCCAACTGAGAACTTCTTTCTTGCTAAAACTCTGAACATGACTTTTACTGTTTCCTCCATGCTCATTAATCTCCACATATTGTTCTCACTGCTTCTCAAATACACAGGCATAAGGGCACCTCAGGACCTTTGTGCTTGCTGTCTCCTTTGTGGGACTCTTTCCCCAGGGCACCTATATGGCTAATTCACTCATTTCAATCAGGTCTCTGCTTAAAGGTCACTTTTCAGAAAGGCCATTCCTAACCATTCTCTATAAAATATTTTTGTATATGAATTCATTTTTATGCCTGACCCTTTATATAATTTAACATATTGAGTATTTGTGTGTTTATTCTCCACTGGCATTTAAGGTCCATAAGAACAGATTCCTTTTGTTTACAGTTATATCCCAAAACTTAGACTACCTCCTGGCACATATTTGGCAAGCAAACATTTGTTGGGGCAAATGAACAAATAAATGATAAAAGGAATTTCCACCCCTTCAAATGCTTGTCTATCCCTAGTGATGTGACACAGGGAGATCTTAATGCTGCTCATTTTAAAGGCAGGAATTCAAAGAAAAAGTATGGGGGAAAAAATCACAGAAATAATAGCAAAACAAAGAAGGGAACACAATCTTTTCAGGATCCAAAGCTTAAACCCAAGCTCTCCCATGAATTCTGACCCTCAACAGAGGCTTGGAAATGTCTCTACTTTAACATTATTATCTAAATGTTATTATCTGAAATTCTTGCCTCTGTTCAGCCCACTAGAAATTTCATAGACAGAACTTTTTTTTGACATAAAATTTATAGCAGGGGTTGGTTTCCTCAAATCACGTCTTAATTACCCCAAGAACAGCCTTTCCCCATAGTATTTTGGCATTTCCCCTCCTGGCTCCAGTCAGATCCCAGAAGCCAAAAGGTGTTCCAAAGTGAAAAGCAACAGGAAGGAAAAATTAACCAAACTCTTGAAGCTCCAAAACTATTGGTTTCAAATTGCATTTGCATTTTCGTATGGATCAATCACGAGAGATGAAGGGGAAGGGTTATTATTCAGCCTGAGCATTCATGTTTGAGATAATTTCTTTTGTTAAGTTTTACTTGGAATTTCTTTGTTTAAATCTCCCCTGTTTCTTGCTGACAATTCATTTTTAACAAGGTTCTCCTTCATGTATATTTAGGTAATTTTCTTAACGGGAGCCAGAACACATTTAACATAATCAGGATGGACCTAATTAAATGGAGGACAGATGTCGATCTTTCCATAATACATAGAAAAGTTGTAAGATTTCTTTTTAATTGAGCATGAAATTTGCACCAGATTTGTTGCCCTGTATGTAGAGTTACAGATTCAGTAAGTGCATGTGATAGTGTCTACATACATATACAACAGTTTTCAAAGATACGAGAAAATAAAAAATAACCATTTGTAGAAAATATTTTACATGTAGTTATGCAGGTCAGGCTAAAACCAAAGTTAGGAAGTTTGAGAAAGAAGTACCTTTCATTCTTTCCAGTGGTATAAAAGTACATTCACTGTCCAGTGATGAAAATCATTATCATTTCTTGTCTCTTCTCATTCCTGACCCCCTCCATGCCCAAGGTAAAGTGAAAACACACTTCTTCATAAACGATTTAACTGGTTTACTAAAGAACAGGCCTGAAAAATCAGTGTAGTCGAGATAATATGGGTATTGGAGTCTGACATATCTGTATTCAAATTTTGGCTTAGTCATTTAGCTGACTTTAAAGGAAGTTTACTTATGGTAAAATAGGGATTATAATTCTCTCCTCGAAGTTTATTATAACAATCTGAAACAATGCATAAAAAGCTCCTAGCACAGCTTCTGGTTTACAGAAAATGCTCAATAAATGCAAAACCAATTGAATTCTTAAAGGTCCTTACTGATACTTGTTTCAAATAAAAAACTGACTTGACCCCTAAATTTTTTTTCCTTTTTTTTTTTTTAAAGATTTTATTTATTTATTTGACAGATAGAGATCACAAGTAGGCAGAGAGGCAGGTAGAGAGAGAGGAGGGGGGAAGCAGGCTCCCTGCCGAGCAGAGAGCCCGTGATCCCAGGACCCTGAGATCATGACCTGAGCCGAAGGTAGAGGCTTTAACCCACTGAGCCACTCAGGCGCCCCTGACCCTTAAATTTTCCAAGCCTGACTTCAGAGTAATGACAAAAATTCATGTAAAAAATAAAATTCACAATTCCATGACTGATCACTTTCATTTTTCTGAGGTTTTTCCTCTCACCTCTTTTCATATGGATATTTCTTAGAAGTCCTGTGTTGGAATTACAACTTAAATATAATTTTATAGTATTTTTTTTTAAAGCCCAAGATTTAAGAAGTAGAAGAAGAAATGAAGAAACCCAGGAAAAGAGTAGTCCTTTTGGGGAATTACTGTTGGTTGAGGGTCTCAAAGTCTGGTTGGCCAAGTATCTTCACATTTATATTCACACTTGATTGGAATTTTCTTTTTTTTTCCTAAGTAAATGACTCCTGTAATCGTAAAACCATGGTCTTCAACCCAAGATAGTAGAGAGGAAAATCGTATGTGTGCATTGACTGTGAAAAAGTTTCTTTATGAATTCTTCATCTCTTCATCATACTGCCTTAACAATCAGTAGATTAATTTATAGGACCTCAAAAGTAGAATGTAAAAATTATCTGTGTGATGCATGAAAAACTGTTAGATATATTAAATGAAAAAGTAAACAGAAGCTAAACATTCATAAAATCCAACAAACGTACGGACACTGTAGACCTCTGTAGCCCTTTTGGCTGATGGCCATACTCACTCAAGGTGAGATGCCTTAAGGGAGGATCAAGGCAGTGAGACCCTCAAGACTTATTTGTTTTCAGCATGTTAGCATATAGTGGACTTTACATGTGGCCAGCTAAGCGGATTTACTAGGTTATATTAGCCAGCTGTAATTCAACTAGCCCTAATAAGATGAAATAAACAAAAGACCATAAAAGCTTTCCATAAACATGCAGAAAAAAGATAACCTTCCTGATAGATGCACAAGCAAACAATAATAGAAATATTTCTATTCCAAGACCAAGCTTTAACTTCATCACAAGTTTCAAACAGTAACTATGCAACCCAATCTGACATGGAAAGATGGCACAGTTGTTGAAAATATGAACAGTCCATTTCTCCAAAGTAAAATTTTATCAGTAAACTTCAAAATAAGGCTTTATTAAAAAGTACACTCATTGGGTGGTGAGGGTAATTTGGAAACAGAGGCTTGGAAATGTTTCTACTGTTACATGATTTTATATTGAAATTTGATACATTTATTACTTTTAAAAACTCAAGTATCTGTGCCTGTGCATACACATGAGCACACACGCAAACACACAAACGGTGAATCTTTTCTTCTAATTCCATTTTCACAGCTTTGCCACTAAAACAATCCTCCTCTTTATATCTTGTTTAAAATTTGAAAATGCAGAGCAAAGTGTTCTCCCCTCTTACAACCTCATTATAAGGCTTTTATGGGTTTTATAATAAAGTGAATTTTGGTCTAAATATACAATTCCATTAAAAAGTACATTTGTACATATTCTAGGTGCTTTACTAAAGGCTGTGAGGTTGTAAACAATTAAGGACGTATAATCTCTGAGATGGTAGCAATCTAAAAGGAATCCTGGACGAGTAGATAATCTTTCACAAAATATAATGTAATAATATAGTAATATATTACACAAAAGACTGTGTAAATTCTGGATTATGGAGAAAATGTATCAAATTTGGCTTTTCAAAATAGGGTAAGGTTTAAGCAGGTGATATTAGGTAAAGAGAAAGAGGAGAAGCAGAAAGCCAAATAAATCCTACCATCAAAGGGAGAAAAAGGATACTAAGGGAAGAGGGTGCTGAGATAACCAATGCCTGGTTTTTCATTAATAGTTTTATCACATATGGATGTACTCCTAAGCAACTTACTGTTTAGTTTAACTTACTTATGAACCTCATATGAAAAAACCAAACTATGTATTTTGTAAATTTTTCCCAAATGTGGGTTTGAGACTCATCCATGTTGAAAAATTGGCTGCAGTTAATTCATATTTATGTTTGCAGTTCTATAAAGGTATCAGTAATTAATTGTTCTAGTATTAAAGAATCTAGCTTTTGTTTGGTTATTTTGTTTCGTAGTTTTGCTGGTACAACACATCATCTAGTACATGCACGCACAGGAGTAAAATTGATGGTATGTGTGCATTTATTACCTTACCAGGTATTATGAAATCGTTTTTCACAGTAACGGTAATCGTTACAGTTGCACAATGTTCCCATTCCAACACATTCTCACCAACACGGTGTATTTTTAAAACTTTAAAAAAATATTTTAGTGACCTGGTGGTGTGAAATGGTAACTCACTGTTACCATTAATACTCTTGAAAGTAAAAGTTAGTTAACAAAGATGAGTGTTTCATAGGTTTGTAGGTCATTCCTAGCATTAGATATGTCCTAGGCAGGGCACCTGGGTGGCTCAGTGGACTAAGCCGCTGCCTTCGGCTCAGGTTGTAGTCTCAGGATCCTGGGATGGAGCCCCACATCTGCCTCAGCATCCCTGCTGAGCGGAGAGCCTGCTTCCCCCTCTCTCTCTGCCTAACTCTCTGCCTACTTGTGATTTCTCTCTCTGTCAAATAAATAAATAAAATGTTAAAAAAAAAAAAAAGATATGTCCTAGGTAACTGTTTCTTAAATTAATGAATAAAGAAAAATCAAATAGCATTATGTGAATTCTATCAAAATCATGAATAGTATTACAGCAAGACCCAATTGTTTTTCTGAGGGAACCAAGAATTTTGAAAACCAAACCCATGTTATTTGGCAAGTGTTGCTATATATCTTTGAGGGTTATAGCTGATTCCGTACAAACAAAGTAGAATGGTATGTTTCTTATTTAACTCCAATTTTTCTTATCATTTGAGCTGGATCTATAAGACTATTTGTTTCTAATTAGAGTAATGCTCCCAAAACATTAGCTTGCCCTTAAATTTCTCAAATTGTTTGATAGGCAATTTAAAATTAGACTTGCTAATCATTATTTAACAGATCTGTAGTTACAGATCACAGGAATATTTAAAAATCATGACCACAGATCAGTTGTAATTGCCTGCTCTACATCCACTCTAGAAGCACCCTTAATGCTCTTAAACATAGGGTCCAGCCATGATGACCTTATTTCAGGTTTCTGAATGTGCCATGACCTTTGTGCCTCCAGGTCTTTAAATATGCAGTTCTGTTATTAATTCCTCCACCAGTTTCTGGGCCCATGATTTCTTGGACTCTGCATATCAAAAAATCACCTTTTTTAATATTGACATTAACCCACTGTGGCAGATGGCTCACAATCATTTCCTCCTTCCCCTTTTCACACAATCATATTCTACTTTATCATTCTTCCTTATTGTTCTTTGAACAGGTAAAAATCATGTAGAAAGCTATTATTTAAAAATAATATTTTTCAGATAATCTGTACATGTTTTAACAATATGCACAGAGTCCAAGAAGCCAATGGGTATTTTTCTTATTCAAGACATATGTTAAAATAAAATTAATGGTGCAGCCATCAGAATCTTTTGTTTGTTCTTTACACCTTTAACATTTGTGAACAGTTACATTCTTGCCAGTATAAATTTTATATATCTATGACTATTTTCATAAATATATAGTAACTATTTGAGATAATCCCATTTGGGATTTTCCACTTAATAAAATAGTTTAAATAAAGAAGAAAATGCTTAATTCACCATTCCTATAAGGGTAGTAAAAACTAAATAATTTCCAGAAAAGAAGTAAAAGAATCAAGTCAATGGAATCAAGCAGACACCAAAAATGTTTTTTTTTTTTTTCACTTATCCAAGTATGATGATATCATTCTATATAAGAAAATGAAGTTTCTTTCCTGAAGCCAAAACAACTTTCTTGGTGAACCCTTTCCTTTCCCTTCCATAAAATGCAGAGTGTGAGATTATTTCTTAGAACTTCCCATTTTGTTTTGGTTTTCTATTGGCTTCCCCTTGAAAGAGTGTGCCATTTTCCCAGGTTTCAGACATTCCTATTCATCTATGTTTGTAGTGTTTAATATTAGAAACATGATATTTTGGAAGGGTATGTATATAGTATTTTCAACTTTATGCTCTAAGCATTTTTCTTTCTTTTTTTTTTTTTAAGATTTTATTTATTTATTTATTTGACAGAGAGATCACAAGTAGGCAGAGAAGCAGGCAGAGAGAAAGAGAGGAGGAAGCAGGCTCCCTGCTGAGCAGAGAGCCTGATGCGGGACTCAATCCCAGGACTCTGGGATCATGACCTGAGCCGAAGGCAGGGGCTTAACCCACTGAGCCACCCAGGCGCCCTCTAAACATTTTTCTAGACATAAAAGATCAGTTCTGCACACACGAGGCAGAAATGTTTCAAATTCAATCCTCCTACTCCCAACATTCAAATTCTTCCCCTACACTGTAAGGAAGGATGGAAAACCTCTGGGTACTTCACCACCACCTGCCTCCTTTTGCAAGGAAAGTTTCCCATGACGTTGAGGAATTATTGGGGTTGCCTTCTCTGAGATACTGTCATTCTATACAAGGAGTTGAACAAGCATTTCAATTCTGTTCCAAGAATGTCAAGCTCTTCCCTCACCCTCTAGTGTTCCTTCCGTGATGAATAACTTAGGTATTTCAAAAACACAGTATGTTATCCCATGAATAAAGGGATATTATAAAGACACAGAGACAAGGAGTCTAGCTTTCTTTCCTGGAGTCATAATGTGATGTGCTGAGAGCTGTACAGAAGGCTCTTCAGATTGGCCATCCTTATATCCTCCTCTCAAAACACTAACCCATTTGATATCTTCCTTACATTTAATTTAGTGAAACAATCTCTTTAAGTCTGATTCTTGTCATTTTTCTCAGATGTTTGAATGTTTTGTATTTCATTCAGTATTACTGAAAACTACCAATTAGAGCTTGATTTAGAATTAGTTTTGATTTAACATTTGATAATATGAGTATAGATACTAAAGAAACAATATTCTTTGTACTCTCTTATATTAGGTCAGTACACCTTGTTAAAGAGATTGTTTTGTCACTCCACCCTGAATCTTCCTTTGTGTGTCAATTAAAGCAATTTACACACCCACACTTGCATAAGGAAGCAAATCCTATGAATTGGAAGAAATCTAATCTTTTGCATGTTCTATAATAATTCCCACTGAATGAACTGAATTAATTTTAAATATTTCTTGGATTTTCTAAGATTTTATTTTACAATGCGGGTGTTTTGCAAATTCTGTAAGTAATTTTATTAATTTTATTACTTCAAGTTATCAAATAACTTTGGTGGCTAGCATATAACTTTGTGTTTTTGTGTCTGTACTGGACAACACTCTTATCATGGATGAGTAGCCTATAAAATGAATGCAAAAGTCTAGCTATAAGCCATTCCAGCATAACTTGGGCCTGTGAATCCTAGGGGAAAACATAATTCAGCTTCGTCTCAACAGCTTGTAGAATAATTAGGACCCTTAGGTTTGGAATTACACCTAATCAATTCCATTCACTACTCAGAATTCAAAAATGTTATTTTTCTTGTAACTTCTCTCACACTGTGATATGAGGTGAATACAATACAGTCCATCTTTGACCAAAATTAAGACAACCCACTATTGTGAGGCAAATATCACTTGTGGATCTGACAGTAAGTATTTTTGTCTGATGATCAACCATTTCTCTTTTAAGAGGTTCTCCAGTCATTTCTATTTAGGAATATGCCTAAATAACCCACTTCCATTTCCCAAACTTGATCTAAGGGGCATTAAGAATGTTAGGACTGAGAGCAGCAAATTGAAAACCTATGGTCTCATCCCAGCCACTAGTTTTTGTTTGGTTTTGATTTTTCAACATTTATTCCTAGCAAGGATAATACTATGAAGGAAGTATATGACAATTTTCTATTTTAATGGAACTAGTGGTCTTCCTGGGAATAAAAGAATTGGAGACAAAATCTACAGCTGTGAAACAGAAATTTAGAAGTGAATCAGGTCTCAGCCCAGTGTTGGTACCCCAACTAGAATACACATGGCATGCCAACAGGGGCCTTGGCTATCTTACTCCACTCTATCCTCAGGGCCTGAAACAGTACCTGGTACACAGTAACAACCAACTCTGCGGTCTGGACTGTCACTGATTATCACCTCGACTGTGAATGTGGCAGCATGTAAAAAAAAAAAAAAAAAAAGAAAAGAAAAGAGAAAAGGAGAGTTCATTTGACCTGGAATGCTTGGAAAGACTCCTTGGAACAAGCAGAATCTAAACAATCAAGTGCATCTTTGATACTTACAGAGCCATTAACTCGGAACTAATGAACATTTGTAGCGACCAATAAAGAATACTTCTCAACCATACTCCACTGACATCCGAATCCTATACCACAGTTGAAAACCATTTCTTCTTCTACCAGCACTACTACTACTATACTGCTACCAGTGATATTTAGGTAACTTTTAACATGCTTATTTTTGAAATACTTCCCCTTGTGGGCTTCCTGTGCACAAAAATTCTATTATTTCCATTTAATATTTTTGCACTCCATCATCACTAAGTGTGATAAAGTGCTGAGAGTATAAAATGAATGAGACATGGCTCATTGCTCAAGGACCTCAAAATCCAGTATGGTTAAAATGTAACTCCCATACTGAATAATAAATGCTATAGTAGGAAGCAGAGAAGCCAGATATTATTGGGAACCAACTGTGTTCCAAACTTAGGATCAAGAATTATTCTATGACTTTCCATGATCTTGCAAGTTAGGTTCTGTAATACCTAATGTTAAATCTGAGGATTCTCTGTGCGCAGAAACAGAACATCTTCCCAAAACAGTTATCCCTGGATCCATCCTTCATTGTGTTGACTACCCTATACTACAAGTTGTACCTCACTCCCCAACTCCCATTACACTCCAGAATATTGATTACCCCATAGTATATTGTCTCTTCCATCTGTCTCTTTGCTACCCCTCCTTCTCTGATCCCCTGGCATGAGGTAAAAGAAATACATAATTATCCAAGCTTAGATAAGACAAGCTTAGGTAAGATGTTTTTAGAGTCTTAAAATTTCTTGTCATCTTCTCATCATTTTCATTATAAATGAAACCATGTAATTTGATACAGTGACCTCATATTCTGTGTTTTAAGAAATGCAAAACTGCTGTTGGGTTATGGAAATCTAAGGCACCACTGAAGCTGATTCAAAAACTGTTTAACTGAAGAGGCAATGAACTCAAAAGGAGTATGTTCCCATAGCTATTACAAGGCCTTGGGCAGTTAAGCGGCATCCCTCTTCGGCCACACAAGAGCCTTCAGTCCAAAGAAATAATTTTAAAGTGATAGTTTCCCTTAAATCTGCTAGATGGTTCAAATACTTAAATTCATCTGTAAAAACCCATAAGGACTTACATATATTTCTTTTGGTTTTATCTGAATGGAGAGCACGAGATTGTGGGTTTTAAAAAAAAAATGCACTCTGCTAACTAGATCCCCAAGCTTAAACTGTGAGTTCAAAACAAGCTTGTAAAAACTAATAGATGCCATTTATGTGTCCTAACTCTTGCCTTCGATTTTATAAAATTAAGTTTTCCAATGGCATCATTCATATAAAAGAAATATGTTTGTTTCAAGTTCTTCCCTCTTTTCCACATTTGTGGTAGCTATTCACTCCTAGTTATTAATATCATAATACAGAAAGTATACTTCTCCGAACAATGGTGTGGCTACGGAGGCTGGGAAAATAGGAGAATTTGCTTACAAAGAATTAGCCACCAAAGCAAATAAACTGGTTTTGAACTATAAAAGCTTCCCACAAAATGTTTCTGGGCTTTTTGGCCCTCTTTTTCCTTTGGGTAAACAGAACTCAAGGACAAGAATACCAATGCTGACATAAAGTTCTTAGACTTCACTTACAGAATCCTCACTTTCACTTGTTTCTAAAATGATGCTACCCCTCCAGACAGTAACAACATATGTAATAGAAACGTTTAAGGCCAATCTCATTTTCTTCCAGCTCAAGTACATTTTAAAGTTATTTTGACAGAAGAGAACAGTAGGAGCTGACATATCCTTTTACCTTTCTGGCAACATTTCATATTTTAAATGTTTTTACATATTTATATTCTTAACTGAAACAAAGAAGTAGGAAATAAAATTGTGCATGACATTCATAGAACAATGATAGCCGTAGGCCATGTGAAGACAACTGTCTTTTATGTAGATTCTGTCTCTGACGGCACAATGAAAAGGCAACCTTACTTGTACCTAGAGAACTAATCTGAGTACTTTATTGCCCCTGTATTTGAAGATTCTGTTTCTTCTGGACTGACTAGTTCTTAGAAATAATTCCATGTAATTTGCTTCACTTTGCTTCCTACACAATTACTTAAGTATCTTGGTTCACTGTCTCAAGTGTACCACCTTCTCAAACATTTGAAGAATATTTGAGACAAATATTTGAACAAACGAATAGTGTATATTGAAAAATCGTTAGGGAAAAACAAAAACCACACCCTGATGGAATATATAATGTCCCTCTAAAATAACTACTTAACCTGCAAATGGGTCGCTTTTAGTGTGTTTACCTTTCTACGATACTGACTGCAGAAATACCAGATGTTTTTACTTAGGTCACTGTGGTGGCCTGAAAATAATTATTTCCGCTTTTGAGGGCCTTGCAGACATGTGGCAGAGAAAAAATACTCAATGCCTCATAGCTCTGGTGGAGACACCCTTAATGATACATCTATCATCAAGGCAGCTATGAACATAGCTTGGCACCTATGAACATAGCAAGGCCATATCATATAATGTGCCTTGTAAAACAGAGGCCAAAAATCTTTTATTAAGGAGAGAGGAATCCACCATGTTTCAAGTCAATGTTTTGAAGAAAATTTAACATTTAAGTTAAAAGTAAATAAAAGCTGAACCATATCCAGACCACATCTACACTTCACTTTCAAGTTATTATCTATAAATAGGTTCACCCTGTAAGCAATTCAGAAAGACAGACATTTTCTTTTTTTCTTTTTTTTTTCTTTTTTTTTTTTAATGAAATTCACAGTGACACACTGGGTTCCAAGAGATCTGAAAGCCTTTTCAACTGTCACCTTCAACAGGCTTGTTCAAGAAATCTTCCTTTTTTTTTTTTTTTTTTCTGGTCCCTTCCTTAGAGCTTATTAAGCACATGTTTTTGGGTGATGAGATGCCATGATGCAGATGACATGCCTTTTCTGTCCACAAATTATTTGAACTCAACCAAAACTATTTCAGATCTATTGTTGAAAACAACAGTTCTTGTCAATCTGTGTTGCATATAACAACTGCTGAGTTGTGAGTGCACCATCAGAGATTTGAAATAACACCAAGAGTATGTTGAACCATGAGAAGTCCAAACCAATGACTACATTATTTTCTTTGAAGGGCTCTGAAAATCGAAATCAAATCCTGACCAAGCTTCTAAATAGCATCCTATATGTGGAAAAATAAGTTAACTTTACTAAATTAATGAGTGTCCAGTCATTAAACTCCACTTTAGAATTTTGTTCAATTTCAAATTCTTTATACTAGTACATAGCAATACAATTGATTTTTACATTTTCACCTAGTTTCCTCTGACCTTGCTACACTCAGTTTTTAAGCCTAATACCTTTTTGTAGGTTCTGTGTACATTCTTCATAAACAATTATGCAATCTATAAGTAGAGTACGTTTTAATCCTTTCTCTCCATTCTGTACGGCATTTATTTATTTACCTATTTACTTCCCTTGTTGCACTGGTTAGGACTTCCAACATAATGTAAAATTGAAGTGAAATGAGACTGGGCATATTTTCTTCTCTCCCTTTTCACATTTTCACATTTTCACATCTTTCTCTCCCTCTTCTTTCCTACTTTCTCCCTTAAGGGGAAAGAATTTGGTCTTTCACAGTGAAGTATTATGTTACTCTATTTGAGAGGTTGGGAGGAGGGAAGAAGACCTTTTTATTGGGTTGAGAAAGTAATCTTCAGTTTTTAGTTTGTCAAGAATTTTATCATGAATGGATGATGAATTTTGTCTAACGTTTCTTCTGTATAAATATGATCACATGGATTTTCTTCTTTAATTATTGATATCCTAACTGCATTGATTTTGAGTGCTGAACCAGCCTTGTTTTTCCAGGATAAATTCCCCTCAATCTTGGTGTCATAACATTTTCTTAAAATTGTTGATCCTAATTTCATTATATTTTACTAAGGATCTCTTTATCTGTTTTCATGAGAAATACCAGCCTACGGTTTTCTTTTCCTGTAATGTCTTTGTCTGATTTTGTTAAAAGGCTGACTTGGGCATCTGGGTGTCTCAGTTGGTTAAGTATCTGTCTTCAGGTCATGATCCCAGGGCTATCGGATTGAGTCCCACATTGGTCTCCCTGGCTGGTGGAAAGTCTGCTTCTCCCTCTCCCTCTGCTCCTTCCTTTTGCTCATGCATGCTCTTTTGGTCAAATAAATAAAATATTTGAAAAAATAATGATAAAAAAAATAAAACATTTAAGGGACTTTAATTTCTCCTTCACTACAGAAGGATAATTTTGCTGGATATAGAATTCTAGGTTAGTGAATTTTTCTTTCAAATTTTAAATAATTCAGTCTCCTTTCTCCTTGTTGGCATGATTTCTGATGAGAAGTCTGCTGTAATTCTTATCCTGTTTCTCTATAGGTAAGGGGTTTCATTCCCTCTGACTTTTTCATTACCTCAAAATTTTCTCTTAGCTTTGATTTTCTGCAGCTTGAAAAGAATATATCCTAGGAGTATATATCTAGATATTTTTTTTATTCTGCTTGGCTGTAATTATCTGGAATCATCAATCTCTCTACATTTGGAGACCGTGGTTTTTCCCTATGACTTTAGTCTTTGGTAGGTTCAACAAAAATCAATGATTTTTAGTTTGTTCTGATCTTTTCTTGTTAAAAGGACAGGAATTATGACTTCTAGGCTCTTTATATGTCAGAGCTGAAGCCAGAAGTCTTAGGGGGCTTTTAAAATCCAGTTGGATTAGGCTGTTACCAGGAATTTGTTTTTTTTTTTTGTTTTTTGTTTTTTGTTTTGCGGGGGGGGGGTTGTTTTTTGTTTTTTGGGTTTTGTTTTTTTTTTTTCTACTTCCCTGAATGGATATGATGTGTAGCCAGTATTAACAGCCACTTCCTTAGTTCTTTATATCTTAAAACATTTCTAAATTATATCATAATTTAAGTCACTTAATAAGAAATAATGTGAAATAACCTATTTATAATGTTCTTCCTGACAAATGTTACATGGCATATTCATTTAATAGCATGTTTCTGTGATGATCATTGTACAATGTGAGAGCACAACTGTGGCACCTCTGGACTTAATCTTGCATTTCAGTACCAATCTTCCACTTTTACTTAGTACGATCATCTATCACTCCTTAAAAACACACTCACATCTAGGACAAATGACTCCTGATCAGTTACCTTTTACACACTGAGCCTTGCTATTATCCTAGAGAACTTCAAAATCCATACAAAAAAAACAAACCAAAACAAAACATAGTTTCTAGTCTTATAGATCCATGACTTCCTGAAGTCCTGAGAACTTTACTTATATTTCTCTTAAATAGCCAACTATGATTGCCTTTTTTACCTTACCTTACCTCAATAACACTTAGCAATGTTGCTCACTCTGTGCATGATAATACATTCCCCCCATTCCTGTCATAATACTTTTGGCAGCTCTTCTCTTTGGCTATTGCTTCTTCTTCTCCTTCATGAGCTTTTCTTCTTTCATCCCCCCCCCCCCAATTTTGTGTGTCTTCCAGCATTGCTCTTTCTCCATTCTTCATTTTCTAAACCCTTCCCATGGGTAATTTTATCAACATTTTTGGCTTCAATTATCATCCATCGATGAAACCAAAGAAGTATGCCTCTACTTTCTCTAAGAAAACACATTTAAAAGTAGGTATCTATACTACTTTGGTTGTATATAATTTATATATATCATATTTGAAGGTGCATAGTTGGAATCATTTTCATTTTTCAATTACATACAATAATTTAAAAACTATTCCTTTTGAAAAAAAAAGTTTCAAATAGCCATCAAATTCAACAAGAGCCTACCACTAAAAAAAAAAAAAAAATTAGTATTAGTAGTCTAGGCAAGGGATATGTCATTTCTAACTGATCAACCGAATTTTAATCATCAACATACTGCTCCAATGCAAATATAAGAAGTAATATTTGTCTTCTGAGGAGAATTATAATTGCCAACAATTACTTGCTTTTATTTTCTGTATAAAGGTCTAGTCTTCTGAACTATATAATAATTTCCTCTCCCTTTGCATAAAAACTTAGGTGTTTCACTTCTTTAGGATAATTCTTTCAGAATAATGAAACTGGGTTAGCAACATTTCTAGTGCCTATCACCACCTGCATTTATAAATTGCCCAGATGATTCTGTTACAAACCACAGTAGCTCAGTCTAGTCCAATGTTGAAGACCTAGTGGTGACTAATACTTGTTAATTGATTGAGGTCTACCCAAAACTGCTAGAAATTTGACTCCAAACTTAATATATAGAAAAAGATGACAGCTTTCTAATAGGTAAGACAGTTATTTTGTTGTTTGGCTTTGCTTTGGCTTTTATTTCTTCTTTAGCAATTTCACATTGGATGCAAATAGGATAATTTTCTCGCATTAATGGGATTATTATCCCACAATTTTCTTTGAAATAAGAAGCTTAGTGTTATTATATGAACGCATGATCTACAAACCCTCTAAAAATTCTCATTAGCTTGTAGAATATTTTCCTTTTTATAAAATAATTATTTATTCATAGTTATTCAGCATACATCATGATTATTTGTCATCTATGACTTCTACTACTGTTTCTTTCCATTTTTTCTAAATAAACAGTCACATTTTCATCATTAAACATCATTTAAATCATGATTTTATCTAGATACTGTATCAAATATGGAAGAAAATAAAATCTAGATTCCTGCACCAATCATGAACCCTGCTTAACCAAAAGACACATAGTTTGAGAAGCGATATGTGACACAGCCTTAATTTTAGTCCCTAAGCACAGTAAGATGTTTAGTGGGTCATTATTTTCACAGTTCATCACAATGAGTAGCTTTGCCATATTTGCTTTACAGAGAACATTTTATTCACCCCATAAAAATCTTTTTCCCCTCCCCTATTTAAGCAAGGGTTGATAATCAGAAATTGAATTTTAATAAGTATAAGAATATCCCAGTTCACCAAGATTAGAAGCTCCCATTTATAAGATTCATCCTGGCTTCAGGAAAACTTCTCTAACACTCTCTAGCATAATACATTGCTACTGCTTTGACTTTCATTCACCAAATAACTCCATTAATTACCAGCAACCAGACTTCACTTCCTTACGATATTTTGTGCACCTGGTTTGCAGACGGGATGTAGTAACAGAAGCCGACACAGCAAACCCAGACCGCAGTACAGGCCAGAATGTTGGCTACTCTCAACTAATTTTATGTGTCTGTGGAAAACAGAGCTTTGGAATTCAACCAGCTGAAGTTACTGTTTGCTATTTCTCTATTCAGCACCAACATTGTTCTGTACAAAGTCAGAACAAGGAAAGTGAATTTTCAAGATGGTGATCTAAGTCATCATCTACTTGCAGAACTATTCAAGTAACTATGGATTCACATATTGAAATAGAACCCAGTAATTTGGATCTTTGTCATTGACTTTGCATATTAAGAGCAAGATATCTTTCTAGTAATAATTTCCCAATAAAGACTGAGGGCTCCTCTGGAAAAACAAACAAAAAATGTCATAATATACTGCCTTTTATTTACCATTTATGCCTGTATTAGTTCAGGAAGTTGAATGTCTACTTAAAATAAGTCTTAAAATGCCTTCTCTGCATGTGGCATGAGCTCCATGCCTGTAACGTGTTCAATAAATATTTGGGGGAAAGAACAATGCTTTGTTTTTATTGTGAAATCAGTCTCTCTTCCCTCCTATCTCTCACATTAACATGTTCAGCCATATCCAGTGATGGTTTTCTGATAAGAAACTAGCCACAGGGACTGTCTTCAGAACTTGTCTCCCTGCAATATTTCCAATAAAACCTTCAAATAAAAGTGTTGACAGTGTTCTAGGGAACTGTCCCAAGACCAGGCATGTGAGGGAGTAAGGAGCACACTGTCTAGAAGGGTATGGGAAGAGTTCATTCCCCACTTTGACTAGGGGTTTATACTGAACTAAAGATACAGATGGGGAAAAGACCACAGCATAATTCCTCAACGAACTCCAGCAGAGTTGAGTTAAAGCTGTTAACTACAGACCACTTTTAGGTATGTTACAAAAAATCCTTACACTAACTTCAACACTCTAGAGTAAAATGCAAAAAGATGTACTCTGGGGATGTATATGCTCTCTCTGGACCCCAAGGACTTTGATTTAGGGAGGTCTGGGATCACAAAAACCAATGCAGGGCTGCCTTCAGGACCACTCTGTGACACCCCAAGAAAGAACCAGAATATTTCCAATAATTATAACACACTATTTGAACCAAATTTATTTTATTTCCCATAATGTTATCAAGAAAAATGGAATGAGGAAATTGATTTTGTGAGAAGACCAAGGGGAAGGGGCAAGCATGATAAAAATATTTAAAGCTATAGAAAACTGGAAATCTAAATTTTTTTCTCTCTTAAGGATATGGCTACTTCATTTTAAAATTAAATGGGACTTGGTTCCAAAAAGATTTAATATTCTATTTTTTTCTAAAGTAAGAACAAATATGAAGGTAGAAAAGTTGCTGGACTATGTAACAAAATGAAATCTGCAACAGCATTTCCTCTAATAATGAGTTCATCATTGAAGAAATAATTGGAATTTTTCTACTAGAGTACAGACTTTGATAGAATTGTCAAAAGATTTTTGTTAACTTTATCTTTTAATCTTAGTCTTTGTGGCAATTATTCCCAGACCTTATTGTGGTTTCCTGCACAAAATTATACCCTTAAGCAAAGCAGCCTTACATTTACTACAGGCCCAGGACAATAAAAAGTCAACAGCAGGAGAAAATATGTTTTATATGTTCAGTTAACTTTACACAGAACTGGAAAATACTGGCGAGTGGCACTTAATTATGTTATTCTAGTTTCTTTAATATATATAAAAATTGCCAACCCAAGTGGAGATTATTAATTTCTGGTTATTTAGAGATAGAATAACTATTTCTATTATTAAAGCCTTCAAATAATAGCCTCTGTATTTAAAACTTTTCAATTTATAGCATTATATCCAATTTATAGCATTATCATTTATTTTTAACTTAAATTATCTTCAAATATAAAATGAAGGAAAAGTGATTTTATTTGAGACACATAAAAATATAAACTAGATCTAATTTCTTTAGCAAGTTGTTTCGGGACTTGTATTAATTTAGTATCATTTGGGTCAGAGATCTTCCCATTGGTGGTGGAGTACATATTCAATAGTTATATATTGCTATATAATGAATTACTCCTAAATGTGGCTGCTTTAAACAACAAACATTTATTTTTTTCCAGTTTTAGGGAGCCAGAAATTCAGGGGTGGCTTCACTGAGGAATTCTGGCTCAGGTTCCCTCATGAGATTACAGCGAAGATGACAGTCAGGGCTGCAGTCATCTGACTGCTTGGCTGGGGCTGGGGGATCAGTTTCCAAAATTGCTCACTCTTTCATGCTTACTGGCAAGAGGCCTCAGTTCCTCGATGGTTGTTGACAGAAAGCATCAGGTCCTTACACATAGGTTTTTCCATGGGGCTTCTTGAGTGTCCTTACAAAATGGCAGCTGGCTTCCCCCAGAGCAAGTCATATTAAGAAAGCAGGAAACCACAATGTCTTATAACCTAGTTTCAGAAGTCACATTCCACCATTTCCCCAGTATTCTATAGGTTACACAAGTTATCTCTGTTCCATGTGGTAGGAAACTATACCAGGATGTGATTACCAGGAGGCAGACATGGTTCAGATGAGCTATACCAATTGAGTCCAGAAAAGAAGAAGGAAGAAGAAGAAAAGGATAAGGAAAGAAGAAAAAAAGAGAAAGGGAGGAAGGAAGAGGAAAAAAAAGAACAACAGCAACAAGACAACAAAAAGAAAAATCCCCATAAACATGAAAGATGGACTGCAAAGTCATAGACAATAAGAACTTCAAAGCATGACTAGTTGGCACATTTTTAGTATTAAAACATTTCTGGGGGCTGCCTGGGTGGTTCAGTTGATTAAGCGACTGCTTTCAGCTCAGGTCATGATCCCAGAGTCCTGGGATCAAGCCCTTGCTCAGTGGGGAGCCTGCCTCTTCTCCATCTGCTGCTCTGTGGCTTGTGCTCTCTTGCTCTGTCAAATAAATAAATAAAATCTTTAAAAACAAACAAACAAACAAACAAAAATTTCTGGGAAATAGCTGCACAAAATCTACTCACACTTTAAAATAAAATACAAATGCAAGTAACCAAAACTTTGTGGGATTCTAGACATGTACCTGCCTTTTATTCAATTATTTTAATTTCAATTCTCAAATCTTTCAGTAATTGATACTTATTATGATTGCTGCTTGGATTTACCACTCCCTCTAAGCACTAAGAAGACAGAGAATAACATGTATAACAAGGACACCATGAAATTTTGCCAACAGAAATTTAAATCAAATGATATAAATAATAATTTGTTACCATTTAACTTGTAAGCTGACACCATTGGTTGTTATCAGCCTGTGGCTATGTAACTAAAAAGTAAGATTTGTAAACTATAATCTGACTTTGTACATATATAAAGGAAATCTCTGCTGGAAATGCCATATGTGTATCCTATGTGTAAACCTACATGTAATAAAGACCATACAGAGGTATAAACAAAAAGGATTTTTGCAGTTTCTCAAAGTCCTATTGGATGACTGACTCATTGGTCCTACTTTTTTGACAAGAAATCTTCAAAGGAAACATCATGTAACCTGGATTGGCTTTATTTCCTCATTACTGACTTCCCAGTTGCACTCAAGGACATATATCCTCCAGATTGACGATGAACTCCTAATGGAGTTCAATAGTGTCCCCCACCATCCAGGAAATGACAGAGAGAAACTTATCAATAGTGAGGTCAAACACTTTATTTGCTCATGTTTGCCTATAGTAACAAATGGCCAGAAGATCTTAAATTAGAGATAGACATTAGCCAGAAGGGAAACACAAGTGTTTCCACACAAGTGGTAAGTGAGGACAGTAGGAAGAAGAAGAAGAAGAAAAAGAAGAAGAAGAAGAAGGGGAGGAGGAGGAAGGGGAGGATGAGGAGAAAGAAGAAGAGGAAGAGGAAGAAAAATAAAAAGAAATAGGAGCAGCAGCAAATGGGCTGAAGGAGAAGAGAAACAACAGAAAGGATAAGCTGAGTGTACATGGAGCAAGGATTGTATTACGCAACTTCAGGTGGTATGCTGGAAATAAAAAAAAAAAAATCACAAACATTATATTGTATAAGTAAAATAAAACAATAAAAAAAAGAAAGAAAAAAAAATAAAACAAAACAAAGCAAAGAAAAAAACGGAGAAAAGAAAGAGAAAAAAGAAAATCAAGGGAATGGGAGAAGAGACAAAGAAAAGCTTTATTAGAATTAGCATCAAGCACAGGATATGGCCAGAAGCATCAAGTACAAGCAAAGATACTCTGACCCGTGCAGACACAACAGAAGAAACTCTCCGGACTGCAGCTGGCTCTCTAGCCAGACATGAGGACTGCAGTTAGAGACAAATCTAGGTTTATATTTAGCGAATGCTCAGCCTCATAGAAAAAGGCATCGTATAGGTCTGTATTGAGGGTAAGGGTAGGAGGAGGTTGGGAGGAGCTCGGGGTAAAAATGTGGCAAAAAGTCAGGAGATTCCAAATGGCATCAGGTGTCACAACGGAGCAAAGGAGGTTGGAGAACAGGACCCAGACAAGTTCTGGAGATTATACTCTTGGTAGTTTATTTTCCTAGACACAAATGACAGAGCACCAGTACTAAAATCACCTAATGGCACAGAGCAGCTTGTCACAAGAAGATGACCCATTAATCAAGAAACCATGAGTCAAACACTAATTATCCATGACACAAGAGACTGCAAGACTCATAATGCCAAGGTGGCTTTACTGAAATCCTTAATTTGCAAAATTCTGTATATGGAGTTACATTCATATATGCAGCAAATTACCAGACACTCCAAGGATACTAAATAGGCTATTCTTTCGCTCGAATTTCTTACTTCCTTTGGACTTAAAAAATGTAAGAAAAAAGTAATGCTACCTTTGGGCATTTTTAGTAGGAGGCTAAACAAATGTGAGTGGGGTTTAAACATGTAGCAATCAAGGATGTGGCTCAAAATATAGAGGTGGAATAAATTGAAGAGCCAAGTAGCTCTACAAATCTGTGGTTCTATTGACCACATGAGAGTATCAATTTATATAAACAGGGCACTTTTAATCTTTTGAAGTACTTCCACATATTTTTCCATATTCCATCTTATATCCTGGCAACAGTCTTAGAGTAAGCTGGATAGGTATAATTATATCTGTTCCTTTAGCTGGAGAAGTAGACTCACAAGGAATAAATGGCCTGGATAAGCTGGTAAGGAACAGAGCTATGGCATGCAAGAACCCTGAATCCCAGTATGGCTGGTTTCACCCAGACCATGCTTCTGGAACTTGAAAACAAATCACTAGGAATCTTGCTGAATTATAGATTCTAATGTAGTAGTTCTAGGGTGGGACCTAGGATTCTGCATTTCTAACAAGCTCCCAGGTGATACCAATGCTACTGGTCTGTAGTTCTAAACCAGACTGCCATCTAATTTAGTAATCTCTTAATTCATAGCTGTTCATCAAGTATTTTTTAAAATATGGATTCAAGAGCCTTAGCTCAGGACCTTCAGTAGGTCTGGTACAGAACACTGACCTCTGCATTTTCTTTAAAGTTCCATGAAAGGTTCTGATTAATAAGAAGGGCTGAGAATATTTTCACACTTACAAAGTCATAGCAACTGTATTGTATATTTAAACATCTTCAAGCAAGTATTCTCATTGCAACTATTAGGAATTCTAGTTCCATGCTAACTCATCACAAGAGAACTTTTTCATACATTTGTAGAATACTGGACTCTTTCAGATTTCTATCTCTCATCTTTTTATCTTGAGATTTTCATTTCTCTAGTTTCCAAGGTACAAAATATCTCACAATTCTATAATGTCACAAGATGTCAGTTTCACTCATTTTTTTTTTTTAAATAACATCACTTACAAATTTCAATCCCTATTTTCTTGGACCTTTTAAGACATCTATGGTTCTTGGAGAGCTTATTGTCAGGTGTAATTTTCTTTATAAGGCACATTTTAGAGGTCTGTACGGACAGTTAAGGAGAAGTGTTCAAGATATAAAAATCATTTCAAGAATTACATTTTGCGGGGGAGGAGTCAAGATGGCAGAGAAGTAGCAGGCTGAGACTACATCAGGTAGCAGGAGATCAGCTAGATAGCTTATCAAACCATTGCAAACACCTAAAAATCCAACAGGAGATCAAAGACAAGAAGAACAGCAATTCTAGAAACAGAAAATCCACCACTTTCTGAAAGGTAGGACCAAGGGAGAAGTGAATCCAAAGCAAAGGGAAGATAGACCGTGGGGCGAGGGGCTGGATCCTGGCAAGTGGCGGAGCAATGGAGCACTAAATCAGGACTTTTAAGTCTGCTCCACTGAGGGACATCATCCAGAGGCTAAACTGGGGTGAAGCCCATGCAGAGTCAGCGTGGCCCCAGGTCCTACAGGGTCACGGAAGGACCAGGGGTCTCTGAGTGTCTCAGAGCTCGCAGGTATTAGAGCAGGGAAGCTGGCTACAGAGACAGAGTGAGGAGTGAGCTCGTAGCTCAGGGTTACCTTGAACTAGTCGCAAGCTGGCTGAGCTCGGAGCATGGCCAGAGGCCAGGGAGACAGGAGTGATTGGGCTCTTTTCTCTGAGGGCGCACAGAGGAGTGCGGTCCGAGCTCTCGGCTCCACCCGGCCGGAGACTTGGAGGCCGCCATTTTCATTTCTGTCCTCCGGAACTCTACGGAAGGCGTTCAGGGGACAAAAGCTCCCGAAAGTGAACCCGAGCAGATTACTTAGCCCAGCCCCTGGTAAGGGCGGTGCAATTCCACCTCAGGCAAAGACACTTGAGAATCACTACAACAGCCCCCTTACCCAGAAGATCAATAAGAAATCAAGCCAAGACCAAGTTCACCTACCAAGGAGAGCAGCAGAATTCCAGAGAAGGAGAAAGCAAAGCACAGAACTCATGGCTTTTTCCCCATGATTCTTTAATCTTGCGGTTAATTTAATTTTTTTTAATTTTATTTTTTTTCTTCTGCTAAATGTTTTAAACTTTTACCCTTTTCTTTTTTAAGGTTTTTTAACTAGTTTATCTAATATATATATATATATATATATATATATATATATATATATATTTCTTTTTTATATTTTTTCTTTGTTTTCTTTTTTAATTTTTTTTTTCTGAACTTCTTTTTATCCCCCTATCCCCCCACAATTTGGGGTCTCTTCTGATTTGGTTAAAGCGCATTTTCCTGGGGTCTTTGCCACTCATTTAGTATTTTACTTGCTCCTTCATATACTCTTATCTGGACAAAATGACAAGGCGGAAAAACTCACCACAAAAAAAGAACAAGAGGCAGTACTAAAGGCTAGGGACCTAATCAATACAGACATTGGTAATATGTCAGATCTAGAGTTCAGAATGACAATTCTCAAGATTCTAGCTGGGCTCAAAAAAGGCATAGAAGACATTAGAGAAACCCTCTCTGGAGAGATAAAAGCCCTTTTTGGAGAAATAAAAGAACTAAAATCTAACCAAGTTGAAATAAAAAAAGCTATTAATGAGGTGCAATCAAAAATGGAGGCTCTCACTGCTAGGATAAATGAGGCAGAAGAAAGAATTAGCGAAATAGAAGACCAAATGACAGAGAATAAAGAAGCTGAGCAAAAGAGGGACAAACAGCTACTGGACCATGAGGGGAGAATTCAAGAGATAAGTGACACCATAAAATAAAACATTAGAATAACTGGGATTCCAGAAGAAGAAGAAAGAAAGAGGAGAACAGAAGGTATATTGGAGAGAATTATTGGAGAGAATTTCCCTAATATGGTAAGGGAACAAGCATCAAAATTCAGGAGGTGCAGAGAATGCCCCTCAAAATCAATAATAATAGGTCCACATCCTGTCACCTAATAGTAAAATTTACAAGTCTTAGTGACAAAGAGAAAATGCTGAAAGCAGCCCGGGAAAAGAAGTCCGTAACATACAAGGGTAAAAACACTAGATTGGCAGCAGACCTATCCACAGAGACCTGGCAGGCCAGAAAGAACTGGCATGATATATTCAGAGCACTAAACAAGAAAAACATGCAGCCAAGAATACTATATCCAGCTAGGCTATTATTGAAAATAGAAGGAGAAATTAAAAACTTCCAGAACAAATAAAAACTGAAAGAATCTGCAAACACAAAACCAGCTCTACAGGAAATATTGAAAGGGGTCCTTTAAGCAAAGAGATAGCCTACAAGTATTAGATCAGAAAGAAACAGAGAAAATATACAGTAACAGTCACCTTACAAGCAATACAATGGCATTGAATTCATATCTCTCAATAGTTACCCTGAATGTTAATGGGCTAAATGCCCCAATCAAAAGACACAGGGTATCAGAATGGATAAAAACACAAAACCCATCAATATGCTGCCTACAGGAAATTCATTTTAGACCCGAAGACACCTCCAGATTTAAAGTGAAGGGGTGGAAAACAATTTACCATGCTAATGGACATCAGAAGAAAGCTGGGGTGGCAATCCTTATATCAGATCAATTACATTTTAAGCCAAAGACTATAATAAGAGATGAGGAAGGACAGTATATCATACTCAAAGGGTCTGTCCAACAAGAAGATCTAACAATTTTAAATATCTATGCCCCTAACGTGGGAGCAGCCAACTATATAAACCAATTAATAACAAAATCAAAGAAACACATTGACAATAATAGAATAATAGTAGGAGACTTTAACACTCCCCTCAATGAAAAGGACAGATCATCCAAGCAAAAGAGCAACAAGGAAATAAAGGCCTTAAATGACACACTGGACCAGATGGACATCACAGATATATTCAGAACATTCCATTCCAAAGCAACAGAATATACATTCTTCTCTAGTGCACATGGAACATTCTCCAGAATAGACCACATTCTGGGTCATAAATCAGGTCTCAACCAATATCCAAAGATTGGGATCATTCCCTGCCTATTTTGAGACCACAATGCTCTGAAGCTAGAACTCAATCACAAGAGGAAATTTGGAAAGAACCCAAATACATGGAGAATAAACAGCATCCTTCTAAAAAATGAATGGGACAAACAGGAAATTAAAGAAGAACTGAAAAAACTCACGGAAACAAGTGATAATGAAAACACAACGGTTCAAAATCTGTGGGACACAACAAAGGCAGTCCTGAGAGGAAAATATATAGCAGTACAAGCCTTTATCAAGAAACAAGATAGGTCTCAAATACACAACCTAACTCTATACCTAAAGGAGCTGGAGAAAGAACAACAAAGAAAGCCTAAACCCAGCAGAAGAAGAGAAATCATAAAGATCAAAGCAGAAATCAATGAAATAGAAACTAAAAAAACAATAGAACAAATCAACAAAACTAGGAGCTGGTTCTTTGAAAGAATTAATAAGATTGATAAACCCCTGTCCAGACTTATCAAAAAGAAAAGAGAAAGGACCCAAATAAATAAAATCATGAATGAAAGAGGAGAGATCACAACTAACACCAAAGAAATACAAACAATTATAAGAACACACTATGAGCACCTCTACGCCAACAAATTTGACAATCTGGAAGAAATGGATACATCCCTAGAGACACATAAACTACCACAACTGAACCAGGAAGAAATAGAAAACCTGAACAGACCCATAACCAGTAAGGAGATTGAAACAGTCATCAAAAATCTCCAAACAAATAAAAGCCCAGGGCCAGACGGCTTCCCAGGGGAATTCTACTAAACATTTAAAGAAGAACTAATTCCTATTCTCCTGAAGCTGTTCCAAAAAATAGAAATGGAAGGCAAACTTCCAAACTCATTTTATGAGGCCAGCATCACCTTGATTCCAAAACCAGACAAGGATCCCATCAAAAAAAGAGAATTACAGATCAATATCCTTGATAAACACAGATGTGAAAATTCTCACAAAATACTAGCCAATAGGATTCAACAGTACATTAAAAGGATTATTCACCACGACCAAGTGGGATTTATTGCAGGACTGCAAGGTTGGTTCAACATCCACAAATCAATCAATGTGATACAACACATTAATAAAAGAAAGAGCAAGAACCATATGATCCTCTCAATAGATGCTGAAAAAACATTTGACAAAGTGCAGCATCCTTTCCTGATCAAAACTCTTCAAAGTGCAGGGATAGAGGGCACATACCTCAATATTATCAAAGCCATCTATGAAAAACCCACCGCAAATATTATTCTCAATGGAGAAAAACTGAAAGCTTTTTCGCTAAGGTCAGGAACATGGCAGGGATGTCCGTTATCACCACTGCTATTCAACATAGTACTAGAAGTCCTAGCCTCAGCAATAAGACAACAAAAAGAAATTAAAGGCATCCAAATTGGCAAAGAAGAAGTCAAAATATCACTCTTTGCCGATGATATGATACTATATGTGGAAAACCCAAGACTCCACTCCAAAACTGCTAGAACTGTACAGGAATTCAGTAAAGTGTCATGATATAAAGTCAATGCACAGAAATCAGTTGCATTTTTTTACACTAACAACAAGACAGAAGAAAGAGAAATTAAGGAGTCAGTCCCATTTACAATTGCACCCAAAACCATAAGATACCTAGGAATAAACCTAATCAAGAGGCAAAGAATCTATACTCAGAAAACTATAAAGTACTCATGAAAGAAACTGAGGAAGACACAAAGAAATGGAAAAATGTTCCATGCTCATGGATTGGAAGAACAAACTTTGTGAAAATGTCTATGCTACCTAAAGAAATCTACACATGTAATGCAATCCCTATCAAAATCCCATCCATTTTTTCAAAGAAATAGAACAAACAATCCTAAAATTTATATGGAACCAGAAAAGACCTCGAATAGCCAAAGGAATATTGAAAAAAAAAAGCCAAAGTTGGCGGCATCACAATTCCAAACTTCAAGCTCTATTACAAAGCTGTCATCATCAAGACAGTATGGTACTGGCACAAAAACAGACACATACATCAATGGAACAGAATAGAGAGCCCAGAAATAGGCCCTCAACTCTATGGTCAACTAATCTTCGACAAAGCAGGAAGAAATGTCCAATGGAAAAAAGACAGCCTCTTCAACAAATGGTGCTGGGAACATTGGACAGCCACATGCAGAAAAATGAAATTGGACTATTCCTTACACCACACATGAAAATAGACTCAAACTGGATGAAGGATCTCAATGTGAGAAAGGAATCCATCAAAATCCTTGAGGAGAACTCAGACAGCAGCCTCTTTGACCTCAACCGCAGCAACTTCTTCCTAGAAACATCGCCAAAGACAACAGAAGCAAGAGCAAAAGTGAATTACTGGGATTTCATTTTTGCACAGCAAAGGAAACAGTGAACAAATCCAAAAGACAATGACAAAATGAGAGAAGGTATTGCAAATGACATATCAGATAAAGGGCCAGTCTCCAAAATCTATAAAGAGCTTAGCAAACTCAACACCCAAAGAACAAATAATCCAATCAAGAAATGGGCAGGGGCGCCTGGGTGGCTCAGTGGGTTAATCCTCTGCCTTCGGCTCAGGTCACGATCTTGGGTCCTGGGATCGAGTCCCACATCGGGTTCTCTGCTCAGCGGGGAGCCTGCTTTCTCCTCTCTCTGCCTGCCTCGCTGCCTACTTGTGATCTCTGTCTGTCAAATAAATAAATAAAATCTTAAAAAAAAAAAAAGAAATGGGCAGAAAACATGAATAGACATTTCTGCAAAGAAGACACCCAGATGGCCAACAGACACATGAAAAAGTGCGCCACATCACTCGGCATCAGGGAAATACAAATCAAAACCACAATGAAATGTCACCTCACACCAGTCAGAATGGTTAAAATTAACAAGTCAGGAAATGACAGATGCTGGTGAGGATGTGGAGAAAGGGGAACCCTCCTACACTGTTGGTGGGAATGCAAGCTGGTGCAACCACTCTGGAAAACAACATGGAGGTTCCTCAAAATGTTGAAAATAGAACTGCCCTATGACCCAGCAATTGCACTACTGGGTATTTACCCTAAAGATACAAACGTAGTGATCCGAAGGGGCACGTGCACCCGAATGTTTATAGCAGCAATGTCCACAATAGCCAAACTATGGAAAAAACCTAGATGTCCATCAACAGATGAATGGATAAAGAAGAGGTGGTATATATACACAATGGAATACTATGCAACCATCAAAAGAAATGAAATCTTGCCATTTGTGATGACATGGATGGAACTAGAGGGTATCATGCTTAGTGAAATAAGTCAATCAGAGAAAGACAATTATCACATGATCTCCCTGATATGAGGAAGTGGAGATGCAACATGGGGGGTTAGGGGAGTAGGAGAAGAATAAATAAAACAAGATGGGATCGGGAGAGAGACAAACCATAAGTGACTCTTAATCTCACAAAACAAACTAAGGGTTGCTGGGGGGAGGGGGGTCGGGAGAGGGGGGTGGGGTTATGGACATTGGGGAGGGTATGTGCTATGGTGAGTGCTGTGAAGCGTGTAAACCTGGTGATTCACAGACCTGTACCCCTGGGGATAAAAATACATTATATGTTTATAAATAAGTAAATAAATAAACAAATAAAAATATTTACATTTTGGAAGGTAAAAGAAAAAACTAATATCTGAGGGACAATTAAAGAGATGGCCCCCTTATTGTGTAGTTAAGCTTTCCAAGTGTGCACCCAGCAAAGAATGGTTGAGATAAGAGCAAACACTGATAAGAAGTCGTTGGAAGGGACCTGCCATACTGGCCTTGCATGCGGTCTTTGAGAGTCTGATAAGCTAGCAAGTTATCTTCCAGAATTTCCACTCACTGATTTGAGGAACAAGTTAAGAGGTAAGGAGGCACATAGCTTCTCTTTTCTTAATAAGGATAGCTTTGGCTTTCAATTGCCAAACTCCACTGTAGCCCATGTCACTCTTCATATAAAAGCAAACAGAGGTGGGGGTCATAGGCTAGAGATTCTGAAAGAACCGTCCAGACAATTAAGAGTTCTCCCACCCACAATCTCAACTTATTAATGTTACTGCTTTGGGGTATTTATGGAGTAATGTCAACAGAGCAGAGATGCCTTCTTCATTTACATGTTCTTAATATCACAGTAATTTTTTTACAGCACACCCTAAGCTACAAGCAATACCTAACGGTTCTATTTATTCAGTAGTTAGGGTCTAACAATTTGTAAGGACTTATATCCTAATAACTCAGTGCCTGTGGCGCACAACACATCTCAAACTGGAATCAGAGAGAGCACTGCTACGCTCTTTATTGTCCCAAAATGATTTCACACAGTCCTTGCTTTTTATCATAGAAAACTCAGCCTCACAAAGATACGACACGAACAAATGGAACATGGCAATCTAACATTTAAACAACATGTTAGAGGAGCTCATGTGGAGTCTGAAAGAGGTTACTGCATTTCCCTTGAATTTTTGAAATACTTAGTTACGTCACTCTACAACGGAATGCCGTTGTACAGAACTTAGAAATGGTGGCTCTAGCAAATTTGAAGCCCAAGACTCAGATTTCTGGTCTGGGCTGCTGAGTCTTCTAGCCATGTCTTATGGGGGAGATCTATTCATAACTCTGAGCTTCAATTTCTTCATTTTAAAATATAAACAATTTCATCATTCTAAGAGCGAACACAACCAAAAGTACTTTGGTACATAGAAATGTTATCCTAGAGATATATTTTCTTAAAAGTGAGCTGCTCTAGTATAGCGAATTTTAAACTTCTGGGTTTTTTTAAATGTAGAATCCCTTCTTTAAGAATAATACATCCTTAAGATACAAAGCACACATGTGAGATTAGAAATAGAGATACTCCATTGGAAAAGTTACGCTGGTCATCAGACCCAGTCCTTGAACTCTTCATGCTCTGCTATGCTTGAAGGGGATGGACTCCTACTCTCTTACAAACTGGCTTACCACTGAGCTTGTTTTGTAGGCTATAAGAAGCAGAATCTAATATTCCCCTCTACTCTGTCTCCCAGAAACATCTTCAGTAGTCCTGCTTTCTGTCCCCCATTAAAGGTTCCCTCCTACCTTAGCCTCTCCTCCTAACTCCCCTCCAGCCCTCTAGATAAGGGTAAA
The DNA here is from genome assembly GCF_009829155.1 of Mustela erminea. Taxonomy (NCBI): domain Eukaryota; kingdom Metazoa; phylum Chordata; class Mammalia; order Carnivora; family Mustelidae; genus Mustela; species Mustela erminea. Next base: position 129,788,622 of record NC_045616.1, read on the forward strand.
TTTCTGCAGGTGTTTACCTTGGAGTTGCCTCAGCTTCCCAAGTTGCTAGTTCAAGCTCTTCTAACCCATAGCTAATGTTCTGTATTAAATTCCCTACAAGAAGCGTGTGTTGTTGGCTTTATTTATGACTGGTCCCTAACCAGTACTAAGATGTGAATGGCCCAGAGCCCGGCCTCTAGGCTCCAGGCTTCTGATATGGTTGTTCTTTAGGCACATCTGAAAAAACAAGGCTCATTCCTCACTCTATCACTAAAAAGCTGTGTAATCTTAGGCAAGTCACAGAATATCTCTGAGGCCCATTTTGCTCATTCTGCAGGGTTCATACCTACCTTGACCTCTCCTGATAAGTAGGAAGTATTTAGGATGAATTAGAATGATCAGATTGGCCTTTTATTACAACCTGGGACATTGTGTATTTGGAAAAAGGGTTTACATTTAAAAATAAAGATGTTGGGGCGCCTGGGTGGCTCAGTGGGTTAAGCCGCTGCCTTCGGCTCAGGTCATGATCTCAGGGTCCTGGGATCGAGTCCCACATCGGGCTCTCTGCTCAGCAGGGAGCCTGCTTCCTCCTCTCTCTCTCTCTCTCTGCCTGCCTCTCCATCTACTTGTGATTTCTCTCTGTCAAATAAATAAATAAAATCTTAAAAAAAAAAATAAAAAATAAAAATAAAGATGTTGTTTTCCAAGAAACCCCCCCCCCAAAAAAGGACACCTGCTCCATATTCACCATCATAACCCAGGCCTAGCTTTCAAGATAAAAAATTATCAACTGTTCTTTCAAACAATTAGATTAGATTAGAACTGATGGATGTCTATCAATTGTAACAAAGCTAAGACAGATCTTATTTACAGCTACTGATTCATGTTTCTATTCTGATCTTGGTGTTTATGCCTAACAACCCACACTGGTATTGTGCTCATTCCTTCTTGTATTGTGGTTTCAGCACTTCCAGAGTGGTTTTAGGCACTCCTAATCCAAATTTTAGGTTCATGTACTCAGAGATAATTACCTTTGGTTGCAAGGAGGATGCATACATGACAGAAGATGGAATTAGACAATTATGGTTTGAGAACTGCTGCTCCAAATAGAAAAGTTGAAATATATATGTTTGTAAATAACTGTGGCCTAGTGTATCTTGTAGGTTTTGTTGTTGTTGTTGTTGTTTTTCTCAATAGAACTTTTTTTTTTTTTTTTTAAGTTTCACTTTCTGATTTGCGGGAGCATCAGGTCTGTCTGTTGGAAAGAAGACATTTTGGGTCAATGTTGTTACACACATATTTTATGATCCATGACTGAGTACTGACTAAACAGACTAGAGCAATATAAATATATCTTATTGTGACTCCTCTTATCAGCCTAACCCTTAGGATATAGTAAACTTGGAAAGAAGCAATGGTGAGTCTTTTCCAACATGTATTTCCAGTGCCAGCACAAATGCCTGGTTTTCTGAACACCTGAGATGAATTAATGAATAAATGCAAGCCTCCATTAAGACCAACTGATGCCCTCAGCACAGTCCCACAATGGTAACCATTCAGCCACAGCTCAAAACGAAGAGTTTAAGGATCATATATACTAACTAGCTGGTAAGTTAATTCTAGCCAGACTCACTAGCTATGTTTACACTGGATAGAAGTGAAACTCTCAAGCCAGGAGATAGAAACAAATGTGATATCTGACAATAGCTTCAACCCAAACATTTAGTTGCTCATCATGACAAATAAAATGTTTAATAACAGATTAAAGTAAAATATGACAGATGAAGGTAATACAAAAAATGGACTAATGTTAAGAGAAGCAGTGAAAAAGCAAAGGGCACAAAAGCTGGAGTGGGAAGAAAATCTATTTCCCTTCCCTTGGTGCACCTGCTTATTTTGCTTAACAATCAATCCAGGGCTGAATGGATGGCAGAAAATGCAGAGTGAATATTAGAGAAAGTCTCCCTTAACAGTCTCCCTGTCTGATCTTCCTAAAATGCTTTAAGCCTCAGGTCACAGTTCTAGTCCATGACTCTTCTTTCTTCATATAGCTTTTCCCCTTCCCCCAATCCTATGACTTCATGCCTGACTTAGTTTTCCTGTGGTAGCGCTCGTCACCCTCCCCATCCAAGTCTTTCACTAAAAGACTTAGAAAGTAATGAGTCACCAGGTCTAAGTTGATATGGTATATGCAAATGGACACACTATAATTGGAGAGTTACTAAGTCATACAGTTACCCAAGAGTCACAGTTAAATGTCTTAGACAGACTTCCTAGAAGAGGATATAGTTTTGAATGATAATGGATAATTAAGATCTTAGGAATGAGAAGCCCTCAAGAAGTCTCACATCCCATCCCATTATCCAGATTTATTAAATCTTAATATTTTTTCATACTTTTCTCAAATCCTTTATTTTTAAGAAATGATGGTAAAACAATGGTGATTCTTATGATCTTGATCTTATTTTCCTTCTGCACTGGATAAATCAATGGAAATAATGGATAAATGAATTCAGATATACTTATACTGTGGAATCCTCCGCAATAGTTGCAAGAAATAAACATCAACACAGATACATTTTTAAAACAATAAATGAGCAGTTAGGCTGATTCCAGTTGTTCACCAACACAAGCATCACTGCAATAAACATTCCTGTACACATTTTCTTAGACATAAGCCCAAGAGTTTCTCAAGAACATATGTTAAGAAGAGAAATGTGTGGATTTCAAAGGATATGTACATTTTCAGCAATACTATATATTGTCAAAATCTCTCCAAATAGTTTTTTTACCTATTAGTAGCATATGACAATTCTCATTTCTGCCATCCTCGGTGGTATTTAATACAAACTTTGGTTTCAATTTTTGACAATCTAATAGAATGGTATCTCCTTTTGTTTTTATGTATATTCTTGTTATTCATGAAATAGTGCATTAGTTCTTAAGTTAATTGGTGGTTCCTCTCCTATCAATTGCCTACTATATCCTTTGCATATTTATTCAGTTGTTTTGTTATTTTTGTGTTGATTTGGAGGAATTATTTACATATCCTAGGTAATAGCATCTTGCTAGCTTTATGCATCTAAAATAATGCATAATAATAACTTTGTGAGGTGTGTGGGTTTTTTTTTTTTAGAATTTGGTCACTTTGGAACAGTCAAATTTGGCATTTTACATGATGCTTTTGTCATCTTATGTCTCCTCTAGAATACTCTCCCCTGTATTTACTTGTAAAATCTTTAAGAAAATAATTAGATGTTTATTCTACCTATATATCTTCCTTTGTATGATGTGACACAGGAATCTAATTTCTTTTTTCCTATACAAACAACGAGCTTTCACAACACTATTGTCACTGCTTTATAACTCTGCCTCTAATCTACTTCTAAAAGTAATCTTTTCAGAAGATTCCAGAATGCAGCACATTCTAAAAATTATAGTCTTTCTTTTAAGCTATTTCGGGACAGAAGTAGTTACAGAAAACTTAATGGATTTCTGTGTGTGTGTGCATGTGTGTATTCCAGAAGCAATGAACTACTGGAAATCTTGTTTTTAAAATACTTAATATGAGATAGTAGTGGGCTGGAAAGCAGAGGAAGAAAAGAATATCAATGATGTTGGGGACTCTTAGGTATGGCTCAGCGACAGAGGTCTTCCTGTCATATCCTGCAACCATTTGCATGACCAGAGTCTCAAAATCCTGCCATGGACAGACTTCAGGCTTCTTGTGAGTCTCTGAAATGTTATCTCTAGGACCACAACTTTAGCCTGAATTTATCTATAGCCCACAACCTGAGTCCATGACCATCTTTAGCTCAGTACTTCTCTGGAGCACAATAGGAAGAGACATTTTTAAGTTGTTTTTAACACACCACAATCCCAGAGTAACATGGTCCACTATTGGTGCTTCGCCCTCAGCATGGCAATTCACCATGGTGTTTCCCTGAGGGAGGGTGACCATGTTCTGAGTGAATTCTTTCTTCTGGGAGACACTGGGTCATCTATCAAGGAAAGAGAAATGACCCATACAAACTACCCAGAAAACCATCTCCAGCAAGTATCTCTGAGGAAGCCAGTGGACAAGGTACATGTGGACATTACTGAATTATCTCAGACAATAAAGGAAGGGCTGTTAATATAATCAGAGGGGGCTGCAGCTGTTCAAAACAAATTCTGAGCCCAGGTAGTAAAGAGACACATATGAAAGCAGTAATTTCTGGGGTGTTTTTTTTTTCTCACTTTAACACTCCCATAATTTGAAAAGAATTTAATGGATTTTCATTTTCAAGACGTGGAAAAACAAAAGTCCTCCTCAGCTGAGAGCAAATGCTTCCAGTGTTTGCCTGAAGCCATTCTTTTTATTGGGGAAGTTAAAGGCCCTTGAGAAGAAGGGGTTTATAATGGAAAAAATGAGACAGCATCAACCATAATGAAGCTCAGAATATAAATAATAAAAACCCTGTTAATGCCTGACACTTTGTGTTTCTAGAAAACCCCTGCCTTTTATCTAAAATAAGACAGTTGCTGAGGAGGTGGATAAAGACCAGGCCATCTTGCTCACAGTGGTTCAGTCCCGTTAGAATATGCCTTAGACAAAAGACCAAACCTTTTACGAGAAAGACAAGCATATATTTAACATGATTCTTTTATTTTACCTTTATTATCAATCAGAGGAAATGGTCCCTTGATACATATTAGGTTTCCATTAATTTCAGTCTCCCATCTAATGCAGCGGAAACGCTTTCAACAAAGTCTCCCGTGAGGAAAGGACCATGTTTTTCAGGTAAATCCTACAGTGTCTTAACCTCTGAGGAAGAACAGCAGAAATCCCAGGACCCAGTTCTTCCTGAAGTACAGATTTTGCACATAGAATTCTTCCATGAGGTGGGTGGGTGTGATTTCTTAGAATAACAGCACTTTTCCAAACAGCATATGCAGAAATATGAACTCAACTCATCATCTCATGGAGCTCGGTACCACAGACATGGCAGCATCCATGATACTGTCCCTATCCTCAAAGAAATCCTATTCCAGGCCTTTAACATAATTGTGGGCAGTTATTAAACACTTTACATACGTGTGCTTTCCACTAGGCTTAACGCTTTCCATTCATTATGTCCTACCATCTGCACATCAATCCCAGCAAGGCAGGGGCTATTATTAACATTATTACCACTTTTTGAGATGCTCAAACAGTTTTCAAAGGATTAATGAGCCTCCACACAGACACCAGGCAGCCTGAAATTTCTGACTAATAATTACATTTTAAATTTTTTAAAAATGACAGGAGAAAATTACTATGAGGATGGCCTTCTCAGCATGCATACATGACAGATTGTGAAAAGTTTCTACTAGCTCACTGATAAATATCATAAGCATCATATTGGTCTTTTTTATATTACTCTAAATATGAGTGATTTTGGAATGTAATGTAGAGAAGAATTATTTTGATCTCAATGACAGAAATTCAACCCAAAGTGAACTAAGCTAAGTAAATAAATTAAAGAAAGTATTCAAAGCTCAACGGTCCAGGACTAGGTATCTCCAGGTATAATAAAATGCAGGTATTTCTATGATATTACCAGCAGTATTCCTCTACACATAGCTCTACTTTCCTCTGGGTTGCCCTCATTAGCAGGAAAATTTTTTCTCTTGCAAAAACATCTCCCTACAGCTTATAAGTCTGATGGAAAGAACTTTTTTTTTTTAATCACTCTTTCTAACAGAAGTCCCAGAATTGAATATCATTAACCTGCTTTGATTATCATCACCATCAGAGGGGTAGAATGTTTTGGTGAATAAATCTGGCCCTATAGCCACCCATGGCTCTGAGTGTGGAGAAAGTAATCCCACCTAAACCACATGGACTGAGAGTAGGAGAAAGAGATTCCTCAAATGAAAATCAGAGAGTTGTTGCCAAAAAAAAAAAAAAAAAAAAGTGGTTAGATTCTGTACAAGGAGACACAACTCATGTCCTTCACAAAGAGGACAAAGAAGTAAAGAGGTGGGCATGCTCAGGACTGGCAAACCTGGAAGGACTGGTAGAATGATACAGAACCACTTTAAGTATTTGATGTTCCTGAAAAGAAAGTTGGGTGAAAAAAAGTAGAGGAAAAACAGCATCATGAAATTAACCCTATCGGTTAAACCACCAATCACCTCATGCTCCCGGCTCTTTTCTGAGGCACAGAAGTACCCACTGAACCACTAGTGGGTGAATGGAGCTAGAAGAATCCATCTCAATATAGGGCTGAGCTGAAGCAGTTACTAATTGAGCAAAACATTTTTCCTCTGTTTCTTAATTCCGAAAAGCATAGAGATGCTCACTGTTCATACTGAGGAAGAAGAAAAGTTAGAGTAAGGTATTGATTTTAAAAGATTCTATTTTTCTTAAAGGAGTGATCTCTTAGCTTATCCTCCAATGTTTCTCTCAAAATTCTCTACCTTAGAAATTGCTGGATGGACTCTGAAAAACAATCTGAGGGGTTTGAAGGGGCGGGGGGTGGGAGGTTGGGGTACCAGGTGGTGGGTATTATAGAGGGCACGGACTGCATGGAGCACTGGGTGTGGTGAAAAAATAATGAATACTGTTTGCTGAAAATAAATAAATTTAATTAAAAAAAAAGAAATTGTTGGATGAGATACTAATCAAAGAGCTTTGAATTCTTCTCAGAAAGTCTCTAAATATGAAAATCTATGTTAAAATTATTAGAACTTGGAAATACAACACTATCTAGGTATTGTATACCACAACAAAAAGTTTTTCAGTCACATTTAACAGATTAGACTCATTGATTATTTTAAGATCAACAACCCCTTCGTGATTGGCATTTTATCAAATTAAAATGTATTCTAGTTTACACACTCAGTTTTGTATACACTCTGAACATGAGAGTATAAATAATATACATACCAAATGTTGATGTTAGAGCTTTGTGTAGACAGAAAGTTTTTCCTCAAAAACAGATACAACTAACGAGGCATGTTTCAAAACCTTATATGAAACTATCGTTAGCTTCTGCCAAGAATTCCAGCAGAAATTTAGATTTTTTTTGCAGTCTATCTTAAAACAGGAGATAGCCAAATAAACATCTTCTGAAGACTTGCTTTCTATAAATTTTATTCATGAACAACCCTTATGAATCATGTATTCTACAAACTTCTTGGACTCTCTTCAGCTTTTACCCTGATCAAGTATAAAAACCATAAAAACCAATCCCACCAAAGGTGGCCTAAAGAGCAATTTTATTCACTGGAGTTGAATAATGGACACTTAATACTATTAATTCCTATCTTAGAACCCTTCAGAGCCTAGGTTAGCGTATCAGTTTACCTCTCCCAACTTTTCTTACTGCTTTGTGACTTCCTTATTCTTTAAACATGCTTACCACACAAAACATTGGTAGAATCTGAACTCTGTGCCAGATGAAAAGAGAAAAAATTATTTCCATATACGTCCAATGCATATAAGCTCCCATACACATGTCCTGCTGTATGTTCATCAATCTCACTTTCAACTCCAGAAACGCAGGGAGGTCAGAGTTCTAGTACCTAGAATTGGCCTTTTATAGAACAAAAGCTACTCCTCCTTTGTACACCTTGAAATAATATTCTTTGGCAAGAGCCTGGAAGGATATTATGTGTATATTTCAGGGTGTTATACATACACACACACACACATATGTGAAAATGTATGTATATACATTTATGTATATTATGTATATATTATGTATATACATATGCATGTATATATTATATATACATATGTATGTATATAGATAAGATATGTAAATATGCATATATATATATATGAAAAACATAATAGATAATTATCTTTCTTCTTTTTTCTTTTTTTGGAATTTAGATCTCACACCACTCACAAAAAAAGTTTAGAAAGGAAAATACTTGTAACTCAACTTCTCCAAAGGAGACCCATATAAGATTATTCATGATGAGAACTCATTCAGAAGAGTTTTAAATGTCAAAATAATGGCTCTTTTACTGCTTTCATCTAGCCTGCTTTCCCAAAATGTTTAGTGAAATGGATCTTTCCACTAGATATTTTCTCTAGATATTAAGTCTAAATATAGATTTTCCTTCATTGCCCCTCCTCAACCTTTTTAGATCTACGCCCATCACATTCCTGGGCTTCCATGGACAATCACACTTGAGCCAACAGTGACTCTGTGTCTCACTCAATGAGACTTAGCTACTAAAGAAACCCACAGCCAAATTCTACCACAGATAGGTTCTTCTCACACTGGAGTCTAGGCAGGCAACAGGGGAAAAAAGCACAGGACCAGAGGGCCTTTCGTCTCTCTTCAGGAGATAATGGCTCCTAGCCTCTTGTTCTTTAGTTCCTCTCCTCTGAAACTCCTGGATTGTTTTCCACTTAAAGGCCAAGCTACTGCTCCCTTAGCTAATGTCAAAAGCAAGACCACCATAGCTGCCGGAAAACAAACCAGAGAATGGTAAACTAGCCAATACTGAATTCTCAACAGTATCCATTAGCTTGCTGATTCACGTTACTTATTCCCACTCTAAAATACAAAAAGTTAGGCAAAGGGAAACCACACCACATTTAACCTGAAGCTTTGAAATGTGTACGGATGACAGCAATACATGAAGTCAACACAGGAAACATAAGTTTAGAGCTATAGCAAGCTTGGAGAGTTTCTGGAACCGAAGATCTTACTTTGATGTTCACAGCTATTTCAGTCAGCAAAAGCAGCAGTTGTAGAGGAGAGAAAGCAATCATAAAACTTCGACGAGCATTTCTCTAGAGGACTTTTCTTTCCTTTAAGGAATTCTTTTCAATTTATTAAGTTATCTATCTCCTTTTTAGCGAAGTGTTTTAGAATGTAAGAATTTACCAAAGTGATAAATAACCTACTGGGAATTAAACCAAAATGCACACTGAGCTGTTGTCTTGAAACCACATGTCTTTAAATCCCTTGGTTGTTAACATTTATTCCAAAGAGAGGAGGTCTTAATTTCATTGATTCTCACTAGATGATAACTGGACTATTTTGAATTGCATTCTCCCTACCTTGACAACTTAACTGACCTGTTAGAAGTGTAATTTACTATACAAAAATGATCGAAAAGCATTAAATAAATTTTATATAAAAATCATGAGAGTCTATGCTCTAAAAGGATGATATGGAATAAAAATTAGATAAAAATCATTTTAAGAAACCCAAATGCAAAAGTATGATGCTATAAGTTCTATTCAGAAACCCTTATTCCAAAGCCTTACCCCAACTGTCTACCTCAGATGTATCATGGCCGTCCACACAGTGACTCTCTTTGGAATTAAACTTTGGAATTACTTGTTTACACAAGAAAACTCATCTCAGATGTAGCATCTGTTTCTCACTAAGGCTTAGCTTTCACCTAATTCTCCAAATGGGTTGACTGAGGTTCAAGAATGTGAGGTGACTCACTCAAGATCATACAGTGAATCCAGGGCAAGCAGCCTCTCTCCCTTGAGTAGTAGATGTATATCTTGGTACAAAACTCAATTGATGCTGTTCTCAGGCCTGTGACACATACTGACATCCACTCGAAAACCTCAGTTATTGACTAAATCACCTGACATCTTTATATTTTTAAGTGTATCAGAAGGAAGGGGAAAACACCATGGAATTTGAATACATTCACCAGGTCTCCTTTATTAAATTACATGTCTTGACTCCAGAAGCAGCTTAACCTAAAATATTTGAGTATGAAACCCACAGGTAATATTATATACCTTGTATAATGCAGCAAGAATGTAGTAAAGGCAAAAGAATATGTGTGGAGTATATTAAAAGGTAAAAAAAAATCAGCAAAAATCTGTTTACATAGCCCTACGTATTTATTTCATAGGAAATATTTTACTGTCTTTATATACTATGAAAAACTACTTACACACACTAATTCTTGCTTGGATAATTTATTGTTTTACATTTACACTCATTGCAAGGAAGCCAAATAATACTTAAGTTTACACTAAATCCAAAATGATTATATTTCAAGGAAATTAATGGTGCCATAATAGAAGTATAAATCTACATATACTCAGCCAAACTAAAATAAATATTCTTACAAATTGCCACTGGGTGAATTTACAGATTTTCCTATCAATAAGCCTATGTATTTCAACTTTTTTTTTTTCATTTTAATCATGAACTTTAGTTAAATGTCTGTGTACATATAGATCTATATCTACATACAGATATAGAATTGCTTTTTTTCTAAAGTACAACGAATAGAATTACTCACATTTCCTACAGCACTTTCCAAAGAATAATATCTACTTGATCCATTACTATAAGAACAGCTTTGAATCAAGCAACATATCCACAGGGGTTACTTTCAGACTTATTATCTTTCTACAGACTTAAAGTTGTAAGTTCAGATGTTTCTACATACTATAACTATCTGTGATTGACTTGGTGATTCCTAAGTCTGGCACTGTAACTAAAATGTTCTCTTCTAGGGGCACCTGGGTGGCTCAGTGGGTTAAAATGTTCTCTTCTATAACTTCCAATGGGTGTCATGTAATTCTTCAGACATTCCCACCAAAGAACTGCTCAAATTACCTTCTACTTCATTATAAATTTAAAAAAAAAGGGGGGGGGGTTATGTCAGATGCTAACATTAGAGAAGCATGATACAGGGTGAAGAATATATGAAACTCTTTGTATCATATCTTTGCAACTTTTCCGTAAACAAAATTTTCCATTAAAAAAGTTTAATTTTAGGGGCACCTGGGTGGCTCAGTGGGTTAAGGCCTCTGCCTTCGGCTTGGGTCATGATCCCAGGGTCCTGGGATCGAGCCCTGTGTCGGACTCTCTGCTCAGTGGGGAGCCTGCTTCTTCCTCTCGCTCTGCCTGCCTCTCTGCCTACTTGTGATCTCTGTCAAATAAATATATAAAATCTTTTTTAAAAAAAGTTTAATTTTTTTAAAAAAAGCATGTTCTGTATCATCTTGAAGAGGAATGGAGTGATGGTGAATATGAAAACAATCGGGTTCTGAGGGCAGAAAAAGGTAGGGAATTCTTTGGAGTAACCCCATGTTTTCTTTCATGATTTTGATGAAACATTTGTAGTCATATCAAAAGTATGCCCAAGTCTTTCCATAAAGATGACTTGTTATGAATGTTCTTCAATCAACTCAAAGTAATTCTGACAAATCATTCAGCTCACAAGTCTGGAGCACTTGCTGTCTCCCAGATATCATATTGGGCCCTGGAGCTATGAGGTGGTAAGTGTGGTTCCTACACCTGGGGAGCTAACACTGCAGAGGGGACAGGTATAGACAACATGCAATGAGAACCCCTCACCCAGTGACACTGTACTCTTGGTGAGCATTCAGGAAAGCTCCACAAAATAGTTTATCTTTTAACCCAAGGGTTACAAATCTTATACTTGATAGCACTGTCTAGTTTACAAAATGGCCTCAGATAATTTTTCACCTCCCAGCCTCACTGGAGACAAATAATGCCAGATAGACAGCTTTTTTCATTCCCATGTTACTGTGAAGAGTTACAACCCAGTCGCACCTGAGGCTCAGAGTTTCATTCATGTCCTGTGATCTCATTTGTCCTTGCTCTATGGCTTCATACCTTTCTAGGTGGGGATCTTGCCAAGTTCCTTACATAAAGATTCCATTCTTTTTTCAAGTGAATGCCCAATGTATTTATTTTCCCTTGGTCTTTCTTCTCTTACCACCTATTTCTCAAAACAAGGTAAATAATGCAAGTTACTCTAGTTTTTAAATCAAATCTCACTTCCCGAATAAGTGATAAGATAAGAGAATAAGTGATTCTTAGAATCAAAAAGTCCTCCAAGTAAATTAGACATATTTGGGGAGTTAATTTAATCTTTTCAAGTCATTCATTACTTTTTAGTGTGCTAAAGCTCCTCACATATGAAAAATATTCTGCATTATTGTGCTTCACACAACGTATTAGTTTACTTCTTTTATATGTCAGGTATTGTGCCGAACCCTAGTGATGCAAAGATAAATAAAAAATAGGATCTTCAAAAAAAAAAAAAAATAGGATCTTCCCTAAAGGATGGAGGTCCTGGTCTAATGCAGGTAGGAAGAGGAAAGATTATAACATATCTGAGAATAATTATTACATATGTATGTCCAGGACCTTAAGAGGACTTCAAGGAGTTCCTAAAGCAGAGGGTTGGAGGGAAGCATTTTAAGCTAAATTGGAAGCAAAGGTTTGGAGGTGGGAGTATGGCTGGTCAAGGAATCCGGAGTAATTTAGAAAGGCTCACTATGGAATGGAGAGAGATAAGATTAAGGATAAGTGGCTTTGCATATCAGGCTAAGGATCACAGGCTTTATTCTGAAAATGAGGCACAGAAGGATTTTGAGCAAGAAAGCAGTGATCAGAGATAATGTGAAAGAAACAAAGATCACTCTAGCTGCAGCATAGAGAGCAGACAGGAGTAGAAAGAAAACTGGAATCAGAAATAAGTTAGAGTTCCACGGTTCATTAGTGGTGTATGACACCCAGTGCTCATCACAACACCTGCCCCCCTGAATACCTATCCCCCGGTGTCCCCATCCCCCATCCCCACTCTTATGCAACTGATGACTCTTGAACACTACATCAAAAACTAACAATGTACTCTATGTTGGCTAACTGAACATATTTTTTTTTTTAAGTAGGAAAAAAGAAAGAAAAAAATAAATAAGTGAGAAGAACAGAGCAATAGCAAGGAACTCACTGATGAGAATGAACCTGGTTGACCAGGTCATGATAGCTAGCCTGGAGAAGGAGGAGTCGAGAGCTACCAAGGAGGCCAACATAATTTGGGGGACAATCGGATGTGAGTGGAAAGGAGAGGCATAGAGAAAAGAGGATCGAGGGGTCTCCCAGGCTGCCAGCTTAGGTAGACTGAGGAGGGCTGCTCTCGGAGATTGCCGGGAGATTAGACTCACTTTGGGGAGGGAGAGGGAGAGCCAGTAGGAGCAGATGAGGCATTTAGCTCAGGACATGCTGAGGTAGATGCCTGCTCATCTGCTGTGAGTCTACAACTCAGAAAAAATGTCTGTGATCATAATATTTGGGACCATGTGCTTTGCTAATACTTGGGTTTCTGAAAACTGTGTGCACTCTGAAGTCAAGGGCCACGGTTTCAGAGGAGTAAGCCAGAGTCTGCATCAGGGATTTACCTCTAACTATCAAAGCCTTGACTTTCCCATCTGTTATTACCTATCACATATCAATCACTGCTGCAAGGATAAAACAGCATGTAATATAAAAAGCCTCGTATTTAGCATAGAAAGGGAACATCATAATTATACATTATCATGATCTTTCAAAAATGCTCAAAGCAAATCTAACACATTTTATAAGGGCTTTTCCTCTAAGAAAGAAGAGTAAGTACCTATCATTTCAATTATTTGATAATTTTGTATATTTATGCTGTGTTTCCTCAAGGTTTTTAAAAAGCAGATTTTACTGCTTTCTGGCTCAATATATCTTAAAATTACTTTTGAAATTTAATATACAATTAGAAATTTAATTCTAAGCAAATAAAATCCTCTCACTTTATAAAAAGTTAATATTTTGTGCTATTACAAACTATTCTGAGTTTTACCACTTGTATATATTAGAGATTAAGGTGACTAAGAAAAAAATGTGGAGGTATCCCAGCTTTGAACTGCCTAATTGTAAGTTTGGGTTGGTAATTTCCCATTCTGAAAAGGACAGAGATGATAGTCCAAAAATTTCAGCTGGACTTAATAAGCTCACACTCTAAAATATAACAGAGTAGAACGCCCTCCCTTCTTACTTGAGAGCTCATCCTTAAGACTTCTCTTCGGTCATTCTTCCTACTAAAGGTCATTGGAAGGAAACTGGAAGGTCTGGTGGCTTTTTTCTTTTTTTCACCAACTTTCTGTGCTACAATTTTAAAAGTCTGGATGCAGCACAATCAGAACTCCTCAACTACAGAACATAAATTTTTAGTACTTGTTGTTCTGGAATCCAACAGAAGAAATATTTGGCTTTTGCTTGGCCCCATCCCATTAGCATTAATAGGTTGTTTTCATTGGAGTTGTCTTCAAAAAAGATATGGATATGAGAAATGATATATTTAAACACCAGTTTTCAAACTAAGGTCATGAAATGCAGCTTTAAAGAAAAAAAGAAATAGAATAAACTGGACTATAGTAAAGTAGAACAGAAAATATCAGACAGCACCCACTATAGAAAAGGTAAATACTACCTGGGGAGGTCTTTTATTCATACATTGTATAAGATATTGATAGATATACAGACATATAGAGAGTCATATATAGCAATACAGATATATCTACATGTCTTTACTGGGTCACAATATATGTTAATTGCAGTTAAATGTTTGAAGGCCACAGTGTTGTGAATTACACACCATGAGACAAGGAAACTAGAAAAGATACAATACTGCCCCCAAAATTCTTTTCCTTGCAAAGTTATGCCAAACTTGCTTTCTAAATCTGTCTCAAACTTCATTTTTACAACAGAAATATCCTCTGCTTAAATATGCTAAACACTGTACATTAATGATCCTGACCACAATAACAGTAACCCCGCTTTGTTCATATTATGCTCTGCAAAAGGATTTCAAATCACTAATTTTATTCCCTTTACTTTTCAGCAATACTGCAAAACCAAAAGGAGAAGCAGCAGCAGCTCTATTTGCACTGAAGCACAGAGAGGCCAAGTGATTTGACTCAGGTAACTCAGTAGCAAAACTACATGCATAAACCTGGTCACTTAAATCATGGTCCTGCTTCGCTGGATTGTGCAGCTTCGTGCTACACAGCTGCAATTAGTTTGCCACTGTTTATCTCATGGGTCTTTGTCATTTGTTTTGGGTTTAAAGCTCTGTCCACAAAAGAGTCCAAAATATTTGGGAAAAGGCAAGGAGAAGGAACACACTGAGATGACTTCATGATTTTCATGATTTAGGAGTTTGTAAGCTGTCAACTGTATTTTCACCCAAAACTGAGGCTTCGACTGCAACTCGCCAGCAGCCAATCTGCCTTGTAGAGGTCTTTTCATTCCAAAGACAATCCCAGGGCCCACAATCAATACACCACCCAATTAATATTGCTTAATTGAGAACTGCAACTTGCCAGGCCATTTTTATGTGGAAATTCATGGTTATAGGAGACACAAATTACAAATTAAAAGAGAGAGAGAGAGGTGAAGGGAGACGCTGGGAGTCTTTGAGGAAGCATCTAGTATAATCACAAAAAATGAGCTGGAGAACTTCCCCTGTTTTTGCAGGTTCTGTAACAGAGACTGGGAACTATCTGACCTACCTATGTCTAAAACTCCCTGGCAGGATATTTTATTTGAGAAGAGATTTAAGAACTACAGATTTGAACATTTAAATAGGTCTGTAGGTAAACTGCGTTTGTTACGTTATAACATTATATATATCTAGAAAATTGCCCGTTTTTGTAAATTTTCTGTAAGTTTTCCACAGAATTTACTGATTTGTTCAGTCTCTTTGGTCTTGAATTTTCCTTGTTTCATTCTTAACAATGCTTAGGGTTTGGGTTTGGATGGTGGTTTTTTTGTTTTTTTTTGTTTTTTCCCTTCACCATTTTTGGAGAACAAATATATTCTATCAATACATTTAAAGAATGACTTCTTGATTATTCCACTATTTTGAACTACTTTGTAATTCACTAAAATATATCTATGATTTTCTTCCTTTACTTTGATATACTTGGTTTAACTCTATTATTCTTACTTCTTAAATTTGAGAATAGCCATTACATTTTGAAATGTTTTCTTTTTTTAAAGATTTTATTTATTTTTTGAGAGAGAGAAATTAAGAGAATGAATGGGAGGAGGGGCAGAGGGAGAAGGAAACTCGCCACCGAGCAGGGAGCCCAGTGCTGGATTTGATCCCAGGACTCTGAGATCATAACCTGAACCAAAGGCAGACGCTTAACTGAGTCACCCAGGTGCCCAAAATGTTTTCTAGACAGATAAATAGATATGTATATATATATATATACATTTATCTATAAACATATATATATAGGTTTGGTTATTAATTCCATTTTATATAGCATTGATAAAAGATATGGTCTGTATAATATTTTCTATTTGTATTTACTGAGCCCATTTTGCAGACTACAAAGAGTCAATTTTTGTAAAGATACCATATGTTTGAAATAATGTAAATTCTCTAATTTGAAAGTTCAGACTTCTATAAATATCCCTTATACCTATCCATTAAAGTTAACCAATTATGTAGTTCAAATCTGTATCTTTACTCATTCTTTTTCTCTCACAGACAAAAAGTGTGTACTTAATATTCCACCGTCACTGAGAAACTGAACATTTCTCCTTGTAATATTATGAGCTTGAACTTGAGAGTTATGTTTTCAGACACATATACCTTCAGAATTATTACGTATTCCTTGTGAAATCTGTCTTTTACCACTATATTATGGTCTGCCTTATCCCTGATAAGACTTTTTCCCATAAAGCTTATTTTATATAACAGAAATACTGCTACACCAGATTTCTTTTGATTAGTATTTCTCAGTAAATCTCTCCTCTACTTCACTACTTGTATTCTTTCATCATGTTTTCAACTTTTTTCCTGTAATACAGCATATGCCTGAAGTTTTATGCACTTCTTTTTTAAAAATATTTTTAAATTTTAACATAAAACTGGAATTATAGTCAAAGAACATTTTTTGTAATTCTAATATCTTTTTTTTTAGTTTTAATTTTTTATTTGTTATTAACATATAATGTATTATTAGCCCCAGAGGTACAGGTCTGTGAATCGTCAGGCTTACACCCTTCACAGCACTAACCATAGCACATACCCTCCCCAATGTCCATAATCCCACCACCCTCTCCCTACCCCTCTCCACCCCGGCAACCCTCAGTTTGTTTTGTGAGATTAAGAGTCTCTTATGGTTTGTAAAGAACATTTTTTCTGAATGATTTTAGAGTAAGCTGGAAATATCATGTTCCATAACCCTGAAATCCTGTAGCGTGCAGTTCCTACAAACAGAGCATTTTCCTACATAAACACAATACCTTCAAAATCAGGGAATTAGCACTTTTATATGTTGCTAGGATGTAACCCGCAGACCCCATTACCATTTCAGCAGTTGCCCCAATAACATCCTCAATGGCAAAATGATCCACACAGCACATGTAGCAATGTCTGTTTTTCTCTTTTAATTGAAATACTGACTTGACTTTCCTTGATACTCATGACCTTGACATTTTCAAAAATTAAAACTAATCATTTTGCAGATGTCACAAAATTTAAGTTTGTCTAATGTTTTCAGGTTATACGTTTGGGGCAGAAATGTTACAGAAGTGATGCGGAGTTTTCCTGATTATACCCTACTAGATGGTACGCTGGTTTGATTTGTCCCTTGATAGAGGTAGTATCTCCCTGGTCTCTCCATCCTCAAGCTTTTTTCCTTTGAAATAAACAAGTCTTTGAGACTAAGTCAGTATTGCATTCTTCATCAACTTTTCACCCACTAGTCCTAGCATCTGTTGCTATTTTGTGACTGAACTGTCAGTATGATGGTTGCCAAATGATGATTCTTAATTCCATCATCCCACGTGTATTTATTAGTTGCTATTCTATTCCAACAAAGAGCTTTCTCTTCTCCCCATTTATGCATTTGTTTATTGATACTTATATAGACAAATGGCTTCCTATTTTAGTCAATGGATTATAACCCATTACCAGCATTACTTTGATGCTCAAGTCATTCCGATATTTGGCTGATGGGGGGGCATCTTCATGCTGCTTCTGCCTATATCACTTTCTGAGCATTTTCTCACTCTTTGATACAAGATTTTCCACACTCATCTTGTAGTTTGCTTGCTTCGGCCTTGAAACCAAGCATTTCTCCAAGATGCCTTAGTTCATTACGGGTGAGAATTATATTTAGAAATGAAGATCTGCGTGCTACACATGTATATAACTACTGGTGTTCCACCAACTGAGGAATATGTGTAAGAATATCCATCTATATTTGTATCTGTTTTTCATCCAACAGTATCTATCACACCACTACCTCCGGTCCAGCACCACAGGATTAATGCCAGCTTCTTTTTCTTTCCATATTTGTAACCCCATCATGAGAAATCTGACCTCCATTGTATTAGTCTGTCCAGTCTACCATAACACAGACTAGGTGGCTTAAACAGTGGAAATTTATTTCTTATAGTTATGATAGGCCAGAAGTTCAAGATCAAGGTGTGGGCCAATGAGGTTCTGCTGAGAGCCCTTTTCCTTGCTTGTAATAATTGTTACAGAGCAACAGGGAACTAATAAACCTCTCTAACACTTATCAGAGCCTTCATTTCAAACCAATTTCCATCTCCTCAGCTCTAATACACTTACAGCTTCTGGATGGACTCGCCTCTCACTTTCTGATAAGGTGCCTACATGAATTTCTTCAAATTCCTTCCCCTCCACAAACATTTCTTTAGTATTATTTTGTCTTCACTTACTCACTTATTCCTTCTACCTGTCAGAGAACAAAATGTCTCTTCAATGCCAATTTTTTACACTTACTCTTTTATTCTCTTTTCCTTCTGTCTTCTCTGGACATTTTTCCCAGAAAGAAAAATCCCTGTATTTTCACTAATGTATTTTCAACACAGTCTCATCACTCATGTGTGCTCACACTGTCCTCTCTCCTCCTGGCTCAGCCTAAAAAATCCAAGTTCACGTCTGCTCCCTTTTTAAGCTATTATCAAATCTCTCCTCACTTTTATTTTCACTCTTAAACTTTTCCAAATACTCTGTATTAGTAATACTTGGATACTTGTAATACTAAACTATTGTTAATCCCTTAAAATCTGGCTTCAGCCTTCATCACTCAGTGAAACGACTCTTTCCAAGATCACTGAAGGACAAATTGCCAGACCTCAAGTGTCTGTTTAGCTGCCACCTTTCTCGCCTCTCGGGGACATCAAGGATTGCTGACCAACTGCTTTTGGACAGTTTTTCTTCTATCCATGGGATTACTCTTTAAATCTCTATATGGCTCCTGCCATTCCCTAAACCTTGATTTTGCACAAAGATGTGTGTAGCTTTTGCTCTTCCCCCTGTGGATCAAAACAAAACAAAACAAAAAACTAACAATGGCTCCCATCACAACCAAAATTAAATCCAATGCTTAACTTGCTTTCCTAAACTGTCCATCTGCTGTGCCTCTCTTACCTTTCCATTACTGAAACCCAGTGAAAGCAAACTATTTCCCAATTCTTATATGTTTCCTGAACTTTTATTCTCTAAGCTCAGTTTTCAGCCCATAAACCTTATAAACAGTCTAACATTTCTGTCACACACATAAAATGTTTTCTATTACTGTAAATGTTCAGGACCTATATGTCTTTCAGTAATAATAATATAATGATTATAATCAATATTTAAAACATATTGGGTATTGTGCTAAGCACTGTGTGTTTATTAACTCATTTAATCTCCAGAGCAGCACCATGACCCAGATCAAATGCTATCTCCCCAATGAAGTTGTTCGCATAAACACCATGTACTCTGGAAGACTCTTTTCTCCATTTTGAAGTCTCAGATTCTTTAAGTATTACATCTTTTATAGTTCTAGATGGTTTGTCTCATAGTTACATGCCTTTATCTTATTTATACTTTATCCTCAGCAATAAGGCTTTGAGGGCAAGAGTCTTGCTAACCCTTATGGCACAATTAAATCACATCTTTCTTGCCAAAGCTCTGAAATCACCTGTTATAAGAAATGTCCTGATTCTAAAACTCTGTATTAGGTGTTGCTCATTGTGCCCTCACAGTTCTTTGCATGTTTTTATCATCTTTTCTCAATCGTATTACAATTGCCTATCTACCTCTATGTGTTTTCTTGAGGAAAGAACAAGGTCTTCTCCCTTTTCTTATTTACAGCATTTTTCACAATACACTACAGAGTAGGTGCCCCATAAATGTTTATGGGATGAATAAATGATTATCCCAAGCATGACTATCTGATCTCCCAAGTTACAGGAGATTGCAACCTATTACCAGAAAGAAAATAATAACTCTTGGGGAAAATAACAATGTTACTGAAGAAGAAAGAGACAATGAGATTTTTAGCTCATGATATAGTTCAAGATCATCAATTTTGAGCCATCAATTTTGAGTTCATAAACCAGTATGAACACATTAAACATAATGGGGGCCCTATGTCTCCATACAAAAAATTAATTCAAGATGGATCCTAAGCCCAAACATAAAAGCTAAAAACCATAAAGCTTTAAAAAAGAAACATAAGAGAATCTCCTGGGCACTGGGGCTTTGTCTACAAGTTTCTTAGGGCATAGGAAACAATAACCATTAAAAATAAATATATATACAGGGGCCCAGGCAGTTAAGCATCTAACTCTTGATCTCAGCTCAGGTCTTGATCTCAGGGTTATGAGTTCAAACCCTATACTGGGCTCCATGCTGGGCATGGAGCTTATTTTTTTTAAAAAATTTTAAAAATTTGACTTTATATTTTTAAATGACAACTTATTAAAACATATTGTTAGGGAAATATGTAGGTGAGCCACAAATGAGGAGGAAAGTATCTGATAAAGCACTGATATACAGTATCAGTAAATAATTCTTCCAGCTCAAAAACAGACAACTCAAAATAGCAAAAAAAAAAAAAAAAAGCCAACAAGCCCACAAAAATCTGCTCAACATTGCTATTTATAAGGAATATGTCAATTAAAATTAAAATACCACACTACACACTTACCAGGGTGATTAAAATTAAAAGACGTACTGCCACAAGATATGCCATCACAGCATCTGGACTTTTCACATATTCTTTGATGTCATTAGAAAATAGCACAACTACTCTGGAAAAGGTACAACAGTTTCTCATAAAATCAAAAATGTATGTACTCAACAACCCAGCAATTCCATTCCTAGCTATTTACCTAAAGGAAATAAAAACATAAGTTCACCCAAAAATTAAAATACAGAAGATTTATTGATAATGGCCAAAAATGGTAAAAAGCTGTGTGTCCACCAAAACAAAAATGGATGAGCAAACTGTGGTATGTTCAGCACTCTGAGCAATTAAAAAAATACTGACAGACTAAACTAAAATATATCATGCTGATGGAAACAGAAGCCATGCATGAAAGACAACATTCTGTTTGGTTCTATTTACATGGAAACTACAGAATGACAACATTAGAATGTCAGTGGTTGCCTCTAAGAAGGTAGGAGTGAAAATTGACTAAAAAGTGCCATGAGGAAATTTTCTGACTGACGATAATATTCTGTGACTGGAAATGGATTTGGATTATATACATAGATGTATTTGTAAAAACCCAACAACATACTCTAATGATAGTGCATTTCACTGTATGTAAATTACTCGTCAAAAGTAAAAACTAGTGAAGTCTGATATTAATAAGTATCAAAATCTAGTTAATTTAGAAGGAAATATATGTGCAATTCACACTGAAATGCATCCAAAATCAGATGAAAAGGTACAGAGATGGATACATTTGTGTTTACAAAAGTATAGTAAAACGTTAATAGCAGACCAGGTGGTAAGTATGTAAGTGCTCAATGTTAAAGTCTTTCAATTTCTGTTGGTAAAATAAAATGGGCAACCAAAGTACCATGTAGTAGGGAGACTCCTTTCATGATACATCTTTAAGGACTTTCTGAAACGTCTGCCATAGGCAAGAAAGGAAAATCTAAATATCAAGATAAAGCACTGTCATATTTACGTAACTAATTTATCTGTGAAGTTGAATTAATAGTCCCAAACATTATATTTAGAAAATTCAGAACCATGGTTGACTAAGAAGATGTCTAATTATTCATTTAGAGAAAATCAGAAGGAATTATTCCAAACTAAACTTGGAATTATTCAATATTCGGGGATAGGGGCTCCAGGAAGAGAGGGAAAAGGTAGCTTTCATAAGTTTTTAACTTTTTTTTTAAAACAGTTTTAATCCCTTACTAAATTTCTGGGGTGGTTCTACACACTGATACTTGAGTTTTTCTAAAATTCCACTTAAAACTAGATAGCAAGTACATCCCTCAAACAGAAAGCCAGTCATTGATTTCTCAAAATTCTTTCCTTTTCCATCTGTGTCCACTCCTGCCACTTCCTTACCCTTTCTCTGTAGCCTACTCAATTTCATCCAGTTATCCCGTGTTTTTGAAACATTTTCTTTGTGTGAAGACTAAATCCCCATTTCCTCCTTTTTGATCTCCATTTAGTCTTGATTACAAACCTAACTGAATTATGGTCAGTATTACCAAGCTCCTTCCTCCACCCACTCACCTTATTAGACCAGTCACATCATCTCCTTTTAAAAAAGTTTTTACAATGGCCCACTTATCATGATGCCTTTAACACGATTAAAAAGAAAAGCCATCATATAATATCTATCTTCCCAGAGTAAACAAATGCTAAGAGAGGAAACCCAGGGATCTCTGAAAATGTTTGGTAGTTTGGGGCTTGGGTAAATACATGAAACATTCTAGAATAACACTCAAAGAGAGCTCTAAAATCAGTTAAAACTCTTGTTCTCTTCTTCCATAAGGAGACTGGCCAGTGGTTGGTCAAACAAGGTCATATTAAACCTTAATTCCTCTCTGATTCCAAAGTAATTCTCTAACTGGTAGTAATATTTTTAAAATCTTTACAGGAGAGGCACCTGGGTGGCTCAGTGGGTTAAGCCTCTGCCTTCAGCTCAGGTCATCATCTCAGGGTCCTGGGATCGAGCCCCACATCGGGCTCTCTGCTCAGTGGGGAGCCTGCTTTCCCAACTCTCTCTCTGCCTGCCTCTCTGCCAACTTGTGATCTCTGTCAAATAAATAAATAAAATCTTTAAAAAATAAAAATAAAATAAAACCTTTACAGGAAACACAAGTAGATAAATGGAAAGGATATTGCTATTCCCATCTTGGTTAGTCAAAAGCACATTCTTGAAACCTTTCTTCCTATATCCGTTTAAAGAAGTTCTATAAAAAGTTAAGGTGCCTAGACTAAAAAAATAAGAAATTTTTTACTTTAGCTATTACATAAAAATATGAAACCATAAATGTTAAAGCTATATAGAGTGAACTTTTATCCAAGTATCTCCTAAATAGCTTGGTGTAGGTCTTTTGTTCTATGGGATGTTATTCAGTGTAGTTCCCCAAGTAAGGTGTGAGGTGGTAGATTCAATCAGGTTCAAGTCCAGAATAAACTAGGTAAATTGTAGTGATCTCTTTGAGAGAGTAACTCATCTTTTCTGCTGTCATTTTATCTGCAAAGAGGTGAGGAGATTAGCCTAGATTATGAATCTCAAATCTAGACACAGGTCTAAAACCAAGCACAAGGCTAGTTACAATAGATTTTAATACACCCCATTAATTTAATAATCTGGCATTAAATATAATATCCACAAATGTTTATAGAGTATATCCTATTAATACATATGACATTTCTTTTCATCTCTCTGTGAGAGAACAAATCAGGTATTTTGTCTTTTAGAGTATTCTGGTGCTTATCCACCAAAACATGGACATTGTCAGGAAAAAGTTAACACAAAGATTTTTATATTTCCCCATTTTCTGTTCTATCAAAAACCGAAACAAACCAAAGCAGCTCAAGTACAGCATCTCAAAAAGTCCCTGCAAGTCCCTTTATAAAAAATATTTTAATTAGAATTAAGCCTTCAGAATTAAGACTAACTAAAAGGTAACAGTTGGTGCGATTTCTCCATTTCCATGTCATATGAAAAATAATCTAGCTCTTTTCTTAATAAGTAGCCAACAAAAAGATCACACTTCAGCAATGTTTCCAATGACAGTCTGAACAGGTAAATCCAAAAATAGTTGTCTGTGTCAAGCTGGCAGATGTCTTTCCTCAAAAGTTCAAGGTGACAAAGCCAAAACAGTGAGAGTAAAAGAAGGAAGTGATAAACGGGAGAAAAACTCCTTTAAAGGTTCTCTATTCCATGTCTTCTGATGGTGAAATGAATGGCATTTCTCAAATTATTTTATTTCGTTAGGAGACATTTTCATAATCTGGATCATTTTGACTCTTTGGCAAGTAAATTATTATCAGAAAAGATTACTCTCCCAAAGGTATCACTAGAATGAACTCTGATTTATTTATTCTGGTCCCCTTTTTCATCTCTGAAAGCCGCCTTCCAATATTTGCTCCATGCCCCAAGCACCAAGAGTATAAAGCATATCCATTTTTCAGGTAGATGACCCCTCACTAAGAGTAGACAGAACATGACTCAAATGAATTCAGATTCCTTTTGACTAGGAATATGATTCAATAACAGTCTCCATCATTTGGTCAAAAATGGACGCTGTATCATTGCAAGGCTAATTCAAAAAATGGGAAAGAAGATATAGGTGTTCCCCTCTCACTGTTATTCTCTTTTTTAAAGAGTAACACTCAAGTCCAGCTCCTCTGGTATTACCCTCCAGGTAACCAACTAAAATTGGATTTTTGCTTAATCAACCAGCCTAATTAAGGCTTCTGTTCAGATCTTTGGATGACAAGGCAGAGTGTGGCTTCAATCAAATTGCTGGTTGACTCTTCCATGGGCCTAAATCATACCCGGTAATGTAATCAAACCAGTTTGGCTAAATTACACACCATATATCAGGAAATGGCTTTTCTAGGTCACTAGCCTACACACAATCTGGCATTAAAGTATAGCAGATAAAAAGAAATGTTTTTTAACATTTCCAAGAAACTCACATGCACTACTTAAGCTTTTAACTAATAAGAAACTATTAGAAGAAAAAAAGAGAGACATGAAAGCATAACAACATTGTGTCCATCCCAAATGTCATTAGCTACAATCTTTAATCAGGCACTCACTCCAGTTACTGGGCGGTATTGCCAACCTCCCAGAGGGAAGTCAGCCGCAGACCAAGAATGAGAAAACCAATTTGAAAAAAAAAAGAAAAAAAAAAAAAGAAAAAAAAGAACCTGAATGATAACTGAGCCCAGATGGGGAGAAGAAAGGTTAACTCTGGAACTGGTCTTATTTAAAGGCCACCAGTAAATTTAAGCCACAGAGAGACTTGCCTAAATAGGGAAAATGCTGTGTTTTCTTCCCTATAGTAAAAAGGGAAATGAACATACTCAATTTGACCCACCAGCAGCCTTTTCCCAAGTTTTAGTGTGGAACATAAGGTCCATGAGCAGGAGTTATAGGCTTACTACTGCAGCGGGGCAGTGTAGGAAAGAAGCAGCTGTTTCTTATTATTTGCGTGTATTTTTCTTATGGCTAAAAACGTGGGCAGGGTGCCATGGTGTACTGCTGTGCAGACCTCCCAAAATGGCAAGAGCAGAGCACTGGCTTTCCCCTGCTACCATCAAGCATGTGATCAACAAGATACCCATCCAAAGAAACTCCAGCAGAAAAGAGACCTGTGGCATAGCCATTGGCCTGCGGCTCTATAAAAGAAGAAATGAATTGAGGGACGGCTTTTAAAAGGGATATTTTAAAGTTTCATTACAAATAATATCAAGAATTGGACCATAATATAATCAAATATGAAACATTAAGTCTTTCAAGCCTATGTGCCTTACATTTTTAAAGGACATGAGCTATGACAAAATAGATACTACCAGAACCATGATTGGGCAGAGAGGGCCGAAGAGGTACATACCCAAACCGCTCTCTCATCCTCCCACAGATCTCCTACAAACACCTCCCTCTGCACACACCCATTTGGATGTGGAGGGCAAAGAAGCCCCAGGGATACAGGGCAGAGAAGACCGAACGGTGGATCTGCGGGGGCAGTGATGAATATTCCGCATGTACCACCAAGCTCTATTCTCAACATGGCATTGACACTGATCCCTTTTTAAACCTAAGTCAAAAGTGCCAACCACCCCTCTGCTTCCCACTCTCCGATGACCTCCCATGGCAACAAGACAGAAACTGGAAACTTCACCAGGTCTGCCCTCACCTCGACTCGGCCTTCACTCTAAGGTCCCTCTGCGGTGCGGCATACCCTGATTGCCCTACTTCGTACTTCAGCCCCCGCCCCTGAAGCAGCTGCCCATCCTCCAGGATTTATTTTTCCTCATTGCACTATCACCAGTAGCCTGACTACGTGTTTGACTTTTTTGTTATTGTCTATCTCTTCCTTACTAACCTGTAAGTTCCAGAAGCACACTTTGTTTTGTGCTGAGATACAGAACACCTAAAACAATGCCTGGCACCTGGGACTCATTTAATATTTGTTGACTGGATAAATGAAACAACACATTAATGAGCATTGAAGATATTTAATATTAGTATGCTTTTTGATCATTAAGTATTATTTATTTATGGACAACAATCAGTATCTCCTATTAATTGACGTGGCAAGATAAGTTCTTTCAAAGTTTATACAGGATTGTATTTAATGTAGGTTAAGGGACAAATTAACAATTCTCAACACTCTTCACCGAATCAAGCAGCCTTAAAACCAAACAAATTGCTTTAGACAAGGAAGAAATGACATCTCTTTGATTTTAGGAACAACTTTCCCCCTTTTAATGTGGAGTTGTAAAGGTCACAATGATTGACCTAGTAATTACCAAAGCCCACAAACACTCCCCAGTATTTATCTTTCCTGACTTCTCTGAGTTACCTGACACTCTTGAGCATCTCGTCCTTCGAAAAATTAGTGATTTGATTTACTATAGTTTACCAAATAGGTGGGAGACTGATTCTTTAGTAAAATTAAATCTCCTTTGTTAAATCTTTTTGTTAGTATTAAAGTAGTAAACAGTGCAACTTAAAATGTAAAGTGTCATTGTCTAATGACATAGGGAGTACATGTCATTGTAAAAACTAAATCAGGAAAATAAAGAAAATTCAAATCCCACTAGAAATAAGCAATTCGAAAGCTTGATGTGTATTACAATAATATTTATAAAATAATTTTCACTTAAAAATATTATATTTATTTTTGTTAAAATATATGCATATACTTTTATATACTATTTTGATGTATTTTATCTCATTGGAGGAATGCATAAAATTTATTTAACCCATGCATCATTGTTACGCATTGAGATTATTTCCATTTTTTTCTAGTTTAGTATATCTAGATTAACTTCCTTGAATATATGTTTTTATATAATTAACCCACCATATCCTCAAGAATATTTCTTGGAAAGTGAATCACTGGGCTACAACATCTGTAAAAAGGAAGAATACTGACTGATTTTTCAATATATATTGCTCTTTTGCTTATTTATGTTTTTACTTACTGCTTTGGTTTTTGAACATTGCTGTGGCTAGAATCCCCAGAATATTTGCATAGTGAGCAAACATCTTGCTTTATTCCTGACTTAATGAGAAATTCCTCTTGATACTAATTTTTAAATAGCTTTCTTGAACTCAGAAGCAGATAGTGAATATACTGAACACTCAACTATGGAATTTAATATTTTTCTGAACAGAAATTACAAACCGTTGACCTCTTTGATGAATACAGCCTACCACTTGGATTTGCTTGCCACAAATATTTTGTTTTTTAATTGAACTAATAAAGAGATTTTCACATTTAAAATTAACTTAAATTTTCATTTCTTGGAAAATCAAAAGATCAAGCCATACTCAGTCTGCATCCTTGAGGGGAACAAAAACGGCTAGAACTGAGTAGCCACTCACACATTCTAGCTGACCCTGGTTCCATAATTCATATACTATATGCATATATACTTGCATTCAAATCATTTCACTCATATATATTTCCGGCCTCATCAATATTGGCATTGGAATTTTGGTCCCTATTCCAAACCATAAATCTTAAAGACTCCAGAGGATTCTATTAGATAAAGGTATCATAATTTCTTTAACCAACAACAATTTTTTAACATTTGTTTTCTGTTGTTTTAACTTTAAATATATTCTTATGTATAACACTGATTACTTACAAGAAAAATCTCAGTTGTAGAATTATCAGTATGCCTATTTTGAAAGCTTTAGTAAGTGCTGCCTAGTATCTTATAAAAATTTGTAGGTAAAGGACCTTGACTGGGCTGGGTTAAGAAACGTGCCCATCCATCACTGGTCCAGTTAACTGGATGTAATTCAAACACTGCTGGGAGAAAACTCTTAGGGGAGTTTTGAGGATGTGAATGAAGACAACCGAAACAGTTTCTTCCATGTGAAGTTGAACAGGTTTGTGTTATCATATGCCATTTGAATTTCTGCTTTTTAGAATTGCCAGTTGGTATTATTCTTTGCCCATTTTACAAATGGTGTGTTCATTGAATTTTACAAATGGTGTGTTCATTTCTTACTAACTTGAAAGTGCTATTTATTAAATATATTATCTCCTTTCCACATATGTTACAAATTCCCTACTGGTTGTCATATATATTTTCATTTTACACTACTATTACTGCTACTTCTCCTCCCCCTCTGTGGGGTTCTTTTAGGGTTTGTTAGTTTGTTTGTTTTTGTTTGTTTGTTTTTGTTCAGTTAGCCACCATATAGTACACCATTAGTTTTTGGTGTAGGGGTCAGTGATTCATGAGCACATTCATGAGCATGTAGTGTTCAACGATTCATGTTCCTTAAAACACCCAGTGCTCATCACAACACATGCCCTCCTTAATACCCATCATCTGACTACCCCATCTCCCCCACCTACCTCCCTTTCCACAACCCTCAGTTTGTTTCCCAGAGTCCACAGTCTCTCTTGGTTTGTCTCCCTCTCTGATTTCTCCCTCTTCAGTTTTCCTCCCTTCCCCTATGGTCCTTGGTCCTCCGTGCTATCCCCTATGTTCCATATATGAGTAAAACCACACAATAATTGTCCTTCTCTGTTCAACTTATTTCACTTAGTATAATGCCCTCCACTTCTATCCATGTTGATGCAAATGGTGGGTATTCATCCTTTCTGATGGTTGAGTAATATTCCATTGTATATACACACAACATCTTCTTTATCCATTCATCTGTTGAAGGGCATCTCAATTCTTTCCACAGTTTGTCTATTGTGGACATGGTTGCTATAACCATTGGGGTGCAGGTGACCCTTCTTTTCACTATGTCTGTATATTTGGAGTAAATACCTAGTAGTGCAACTGCTGGGTCATAGGGCAGCCCTATTTTTGACTTTTGGGGGAACCTCCATACTACTTTCCAGAGTGGATGCACCAACTTGCATTCCCACCAACAGTGTAAGAGGGCTCCCCTTTCTCCACAGCCCCTCCAACATTTGTTATTTCTTGCCTTATCAATTTTGGCCATTCTAACTGGTGTAAAATGGTATCTCCATGCAATTTTGATTTGAATTTCCCTGACAGCTAGCAATGTTGAACATTTTTTCATGTTCTGCAGGGTTCTTCTGAAGATTATATAAATTTTTACATGTAGAAAACAATGCCTGGAGCAAAGAAATACATGGAGTGCAATAAACAATGCTGTTATCTTTTGTTTTTATGCTAAAAAAGGCCTTCTGTCTATTTTACAATTTCATTTGAATTATCTTCTCATTTTATTTTTTCATATTTTCTATTCCTTTAATTCTTATCCAATTATTTCAGTAATTGTATGAGGGAGAGATTTCTTTTTATGGTTGTCCAAATGTCCCAACACTATTTATAGAGTAATTATTCCTGCTCCACTAATCTGGAACACCACCATTTTTGTTCCTCTTCATCTTTGGGGTTTTTTTTTCTTATTTTTTAATTTAAATACAATTAATTAACATATGATGTATTACTGGTTTCAGAGGTAGAGGTCAATGATTCATCATTCTTATGTAATACCCAGTGCTCATTACATCACATGCCCTCCTTAATATCGATCACCCAGTTACCCGATCCCCAATCCCCCTCCCCTCCAGCAACCCTCAGTTTGTTTCCTATGATTTAGAGGCTCTTATTGTTTGTCTACCTCTCTGGTTTCATCTTGTCTTGTTTTTTTCTCTTTCCCCCTATGATCTTATGTTTTGTTTCTTAAATTCCACATATCATTGAGATCATATGATAACTGTCTTTCTCTAATTGACTTATTTCATTTAGCATAATACCCTCTAGTTCCAGCCATGTCATTGCAAATGGCAAGATTTCATTTTTGACAGCTGAGTAGTATTCCATTGTGTGTGTGTGTGTATATATATATATATATATATATATATATACCACATCTTCTTTACCCATTCATCTGTTGATGGACATCTAGGCTCCTTCCACAGTTTGGGCACTGTGGACATTGCTACTGTAAGTATTGAGGTGCAGGTGCCCCTTCAGATCACTACATTTGCATCTTTGGGGTAAATACCCAATAGTGCAATTGCTGGGTTGTAGAGTAGCTTTATTTTCAACTTTTTGGGGAACCTCCATGCTGTTTTCCAGAGTGGCTGCACCAGTCTGCATTCCCACCAAAAGCACAAGAGGGTTCCCCTTTCTCTGCATCCTTACCAACATCTGTCATTTCCTGACTTGTTAATTTTAGCCATTCTGACTGGTAAGAGATGGTATCTCATTGTGGTCTTGATTTGTATTTCTCCGATGCCGAGTGATGTTGAGCATTTTTCATGTGTCTGTTGGACATTTTTTTAGGTCTTCTTTGCAGAAATGTTTGTTCATGTCTTCTGCCCATATCTTGACTGGATTATATGTTCTTTGGGTGTTGAGTCTGATAAATTTTTTATAGATTTTGAATACTAGCCCTTTATCTGGTATGTCATTTGCAAATATCTTCTCCCACTCCGTTGGCTGTTTTTGGTTTTGTCAACTGTTTCCTTTGCTATGCAAAAGCTTTTTATCTTGATGAAGTACTAGTAGTTCATTTTTGCCTTTGTGTCCCTTGCCTTTGGAGAGTGTCTAACAAGAAGTTACTGCAGCCAAGATTGAAGAGGTTACTGCCTGTATTCCCCCTCTAGGATTTTGATGGATTCCTGTCTCACACTGAGGTCTTTCATCCATTTTGAGTCTATTTTTATATAAGGTGCAAGAAAATGGTCCAGTTTCATTCTTCTGCACATGGATGTCCAATTTTCCCAGCACCATGCATTGAAGAGAAGGTCTTTTTTCCATTGGATAGTCTCTCCTGCCTTGTTGAAGTTTAGTTGGCCATAGACTTCAGGGTCCATTTCTGGGTTCTCTATTCTGTTCCATTGATCTATGTGTCTGTTTCTGTGCCAGTGCCATACTGTCTTGATGTATAATAGAGCTTGTGATAGAGCTTGAAGTCTGGAATTGTGGATCCCACCAGTTTTGGTCTTCTTTTTCAACATGGAATACAAATTTAACATTATAATTTATGAAGTACACCTGAGTCTGTTTGGAGATGATTTGTTATACTACATTTTTTGATAACTACTACCATATTATAAGACAATATAGAGAAATACTTTCCTAAGTATTCTTTTTCCTCTCATACAGCAACTCTTCCCTCATTTTTCTTTTAATTCTTTGTTGACTATTCTTAATTTATTTTTTGACTATCATCACTTTATCACATTATTTTTTTCTATCCCCAAATATAGCTATAGTATCTTATTGCATAAATTCTGAAGATTTTATGTCTTATGATATTGTGTTTTCACTCAAAAACATATTCTACTTATTGAAATCTTCTTTTTCCATGTTTATAACTGTAATTTCTTCTTGGGGAAAATTGTCTCTCCTTTTTCCCATCCTCCTAATCTCACCTGGGTGGTTCCCATTTGCAGATTCTCACCCAGATCCCTATGAAGAAATCTAGGATTTGTAGCTCCTGACTTCTTGGCAAACACAAAAGAAAGCTCAGAAGGGAGTCGGGTAGCTACTAAGTTATTTAAAAATTTAGCATCTGAGGCATTTTTCTGTGATTCTTGATTAAGAGGACTAACTCAATTATTTCCCCAAGTGTGAAGTCTGCTTACTGTCGATTTGATACAGAAATGATTAAACTGGAGAAGCCTCTTTCTAAACTTCACTTCCAACTTTGCTAAGACACTTAAAAAAAAAAAAAAAGTCAGGGAATGAATGTGAATTTACCAAATGTGCCGCTTCTTAAACTCCCTCCCCCTTTGATTATTCTGACCTGATTCTCTATTTCTTATTTCTTAATTCATTCTTTCTCACTATATTTGCTTGCTTTTTATTTTCCACTTTTCTTCACATTATCAGTGCTACAATTTGCTCATTACTCCAATCCCGAGCCCAGATTTACTGAACTCTAAACATATTTCCAACCCTCTACTGAACTCTGGGTGAAAGAACACCAGTGCTTCGAAGTCTGTCACAAAATGAAGCCCTTATTTTTCTCTATAAACCACTTCCTCTTATGTTTCCTGACTCTGCTAACACCAAGAGTTCACCTTTTCTGTAGCTCAGTTAAAGATAAAACCACCTACCCAATGGCTGGAAATGTCAGCATAATCTTCCTCCTCCTCTGTATCCAATAAATCAAATTTCACTTAGAAATGTGGTCTGAATATGCCTTTCCTAACATCTTTACGTTCCAAATCTCATCATCTCCACTTAAGGTAATATTGCAGTCATCTCCTAAGAGCTCTCTCTCCTTATCTTCCACGCACATCACTCTCACTTACTCACCACTTATCTCATGCCAGAGTTATCATTCCCACCTGCAAAATCGATCCTGGCTTTTCCTTATTCAAAAGCTTTCTTGGCTTGCTATCAGTATCAGGATAAAATGCAAGCTTATTCACTACATATAAAATGCCCTGAAGAATCTGAATCTTTCCTTAATTGACAGTAGCTCTCCTTGGTTCAGGTATAAAGCCACTGTCCCACACTCATTCTCATTCCATTTCACCTTTCAATAATGTGCTTCTCCCTTTTTGCTCATATGGGAACCGCCCCCCCCCCCCATTGCTCCTCCAAGACTCTGCTCAAAAATCAAACCCTCCCTGAAATCCTCCTGAACCCTAGGCTATAGTCTTTCCAAAAGTCCTTTGCCCAATTACCTGATCTTATTATAATCATTTGTTTACACGTTTTAATTCTTCATTAGACTATGAGTGCCATTAGGCTGAGGCCATGTCTGATATTTCTCTATATCTCTGGGACATGGCAAAGTTTAACTGTTCAATAAGTTTCCAGTGACTGAATATATTTGGTGAAGGTCTGAGACCTATTTCAAATAGTAAGTTTAGGCAATAAAATAGACAGAAGGAAAACTGATAAAAGATTCAGAAAGCATGCAATTTTTAGACTAAGGGCTATCACTTTTGGCCACATGACTTTAGTCAAGTTGTGGAATAAATGAAATTGGAATTGGAATTGAAAGGCCCAGAGAATGATTTAGCCTATTCCATCCCTAAGCTCCCTGAACCTTACAGTTTTTATTTATATAACGAACATAATAACATTTTTCCTATAGGCAAAATTGTTCTGACAATAAAATGAGGCTGTGTATAGGAAACCCTCTTTAAATTTGGGAAAGCTATATAGATATAAAGAGCTTTTATTAATTCATACATCATATAAATCAATATTTTATGTCTAAAAATTCTTTAACTAAAGTAAGTCTTTCATATAAAGAATTACTAGCCCTTGCCTATTAGCACTCTCTTAGCTCACAGCCTAGTAAATAAGAAATAATCACATATTCACATGAAATTTTAAAAGTGTTCTCAGTTTCAGTTTAATCAAATCATAATTCATTAGAAATGAGAATATCTGCATTCTAGACTCTCTCCACAGAACATAAACTTTCTGATGCCAAATCTTTCAAAAATTAAAAACAAAATAATTTGCTATTAGTCTGGGATATATGGCTAAAGTAATAAGACACTGGACACATATAAGGTATAAATACTGAAGTAAAAGGTAAGTTTTTACAATTATCTGAAATGGACATGTTTGTATGCCTAGAAAGGCCAAGAAAATCTGTTCAAAACCTGTAGCAGTTAATAAGAAAATTCAACAAAGTGGCTGGCTGTAAGATAAATTCTTGAAAAAGTATTCAATATTATTTATCAGTAATGAGAAAAGATAATATATGGGAAATGACTCACTTTATACTCAAAATCAGACTTAAAAAATACTTAGAAATAAGAAAAAGCAAATAATTTCAAAGAACTTTTAACTGGAAAAATATCCAATGTTCCTAGATAGAGCAATGAGTAAGGCAGGTTCCTTTTTTAGTAAACAAAATTATAACAATCTCTTCCAAACAAAATGTCAGCAGGATTTTTTCTGAGGTGTTGGGGAGAAGCAATGCTTAACAAAATAATTCAAAAATTCTTCTGAAGGAATACTGAACAAGACAAACCAAGAATCTTTTATTTTTAAAAGAAATTTTGGTGAAAGGAACATGCCAGAGTAGGTGTTGAAACATATTATAAAACTACAGTTAATAAAGTGGTACTGCTTTAGAATGGACCTATTCTTAGTTGGGAGCAGTGGGGAAAAACATCACATAGGTAATTGGTTAAATACTATATTCTCTGTGAAACTTTCATCAACATCCACAAGCAAATTTTTCTCATCATTCTTCTGTATTGTAGAATTTTGTACCAGGCCGACTCATATAAATTTATCAATATTCAATCACATCACCAAAAAAAGGGCAAATTTATGGATCTCTTACAGTCCTTCATGCTTGGGTATTATAATTAGTATTTTATATATATATATACATATATATGTATATATATATACATATAGATTAAATAACAGATTAATTTAATTAATTTATTTAATTTATAAATTTAATAGATTAAAAAAATTTTTCTGATTTTAAGAAAATCACAGTCTGAGATATAAATATATGTGTATGTATATATATAAATATATTTGTTTTTAATGTATTCATGTATCCTTAAGCAGGGATAATGCCTGCTATGTTAATGCCTAATGCCTTTCCCATTAAAAGAGCATTAAAAAACAATTAAGTAGGGGTGCCTGGGTGGCTCAGTGGGTTAAAGCCTCTGCTTTCAGCTAAGGTCATGATCCCAGGGTCCTGGGATCGAGCCCCGCATCGGGCTCTCTGCTTGGTGGGGAGCCTGCTTCCCCCTGTCTCTTGTCTGCCTGCCTCTCTGCCTATTTGTGATCTCTGCCTGTCAAATAAATAAATAAAATCTTTTTTAAAAATTAAGTAAATACTTTTATAAATATTAAAAATTGTGTGGCTCTAGCATATGGGCACACCATTTTTTAATACACACACACATCTCCCAGAAATTGAGATTGACACTGACCCAAATCTCTCCTGAACATAGATTAAGTATCTGATAGAAATTAGATGATGGTGAGAAATCAGGGAAACCAAACGAATAAGGAAGATCAGAGATAGCAAATAGGCTTTTCATCTATAACTAGATATCAACATATCTGGAAGTCAGGGTTCTTCTCATGTATTCCATGGGGCATATATTTTACCTCTAAACCTCAGATATTCAACTAGACTATGGCTTTACTATTAAAGGAGTTACTAGCAAAATCTAAAATTAATTTACATGTTTTTAAATGCAGATCATCACTATTGCTCTATCTTTTATTTGGAAAAAAAATAAACCCCATAACCACTCCTATTAAAAAAAGGAATTTAAACCTCAAAAACCTAATTGTATTTAAGCAGTATTATGGAAAGGAATTTAGACTTAACAAACATGAAGATAATAAAACCTAATTTTATAGTGCTATGTTTGGCCTTCAATCTTACTACGTCAAAGAAAACGAAAAACTAATAAGATATTTCAATAAAAGCTACAGGATTTTAGACAAACATTTTGGCAAGAAACAATTGTGTATGTTTGGTTAGGCAATACCAACCAAATAACAAAATGGTATCCCTTTGGCTACCATTCTCAATTAAGTATTTTTTAAGCCTTTAAAAAAAAAAAAGTTCTTTAATGTTTAATGGAATTCTCCTGACCAAATGCTCATTTGCCTTCATATACACAATCAAAGCAGTTAGCCAAAATGTATTACAAAAACAAGAGTGAAAGACTGTAAGGGAATTTATTATAATGTTGCAAATAAAACAAACAATCACTGATAGTGGTTACTTTTTCCTTTGATCACAGGAACCTAAAAAATTTCCTTGGCTTGTAAAGTTGATGATGATTTGATAATTATTGCTAAAATAGAAAATTGCAAATTGTACCACATGAATTAGTTTGTTGGAGATACATCCAGAAAGGAAGTTGAATTTTAGAGCCCAAACTTGGATCATAAATCCCCTTAAATATATATCTGGATACTGGTTTGATACATTACATAACAAAATGTAAACCTCTTCTTTATCCCTAATCTTGTTTTTTTAAAAAGAAAAGGTTCTTAAGAGAGCTATTTATGGATTCCCACCAAAATAAAGGATCTCTGTGAAGGTATCTATAAAGAATCTGTCAATAAAATGAAATCCCAATATCCCCAATATAGGGAAGATGCTATACTACCTGAACTCCATCTTACTGGCCAGTCCCTCTATTTTGCCAAGTTAGTTACGGGCTCCAACTAATAAGAGAAAAAGACTGCAACACTAGGTTATAAAGCTTCACAAGGTCATAGCTACAACCCCAAAGCCTTTGGTTAGAAATGGTTGTATTTCTTTATCTTTATACTATGTCCAACCCTCGGTAGACATGAGGATGTTTGATGAGGTCTTCAGGATGACGATGAGCAAAATGAAGCTGTGAAATGCTTTTTTTTTTCTTTCTCTTCTGTAGTTCAATTTTTATAAATAAATACTTTTTTTTAAGATTTTATTTATTTATTTGACAGAGAGAAATCACAAGTAGATGGAGAGGCAGGCAGAGAGAGAGAGAGGGAAGCAGGCTCCCCGCTGAGCAGAGAGCCCGATGCGGGGCTCGATCCCAGGACCCCAAGATCATGACCTGAGCTGAAGGCAGCGGCTTAACCCACTGAGCCACCCAGGTGCCCCTAAATAAATACTTTAAAAAGAAATTTTAAAGCAGCAGCCAGTATTATGTCTCCATTTTACCTATTTTTTTAAAATAATGTAGCTATGTAATGACCTTTGTGGTATAAATGATACACTCTATAATAACTGTCACATTTGCAGGTAAAAAGTTCCCTATTCTTTCTGTGAGCCTCTGGAGACCTTGAATGAGACAGATTCTAAGCTTTTGCTTTACTAATTATATTGCTGTTAAAAGTTCTTTTCAGAGTCAGAAGTCAACCTTATAATCTCAAACTCTCATACCCCTAGATCCTTGTATTTTAACTAATATTCTGATGTTTGCAGTACTTCTGTTTTCTGAAAGATGAAAGGGAGTTGTTGAAGAGGAAATTCTTAAAATTAAATTAAAATTAAAATTAACAACTCCCAATCTCTAGACCTTGAACATACACATACATACATATATATATAGAGAGAGAGAGAGAGGGAGAGAGAGAGAAACACTGTTGCCAAATTGGGACTAGTCACAAGAAACTTGGAAAATTAATTCAAAAAGAGTTTGCACATGTTGTCAAATCCCTGAATAATAATGCCCTGATCCAGGTGAGCCATTATGGAAGAATCAGAAATTTCCTATAACAAGAAAATGATTATGGGTGGAATGAGTGGAATTGACTAGAGCAGAAATCTGACATCTGGACATACTTCCTCATGCCTTCATACTATTTCCTGCAAATACCTTCCCTCAGCCGATTGACCATGGAGGGTGAACAGCCCAAGACCATCTTTATCATGCATGGTACAAGGTAAAAGTCACACTGTAGAGACTCTCCATTGACACTCTAGACATGTATGTTGAGTCACAGAGAAGGACAATCTGAAGCTTAGAGGACAGTTGTATCTGCTTCTTCACCATCTGGAAGATGATAGCAGTGGTTTATACAGTAACCACCCATACATAAAACGCAGGTCTTTTTTTTTTTTTTTTTTTTAAAGCATCTGTGGATTGAACACCCTCACTCATTTTCCTTCCCAACCTACTCCCAGAACATAGGCATGGAAGGGATTTCTGTCATCAGTCATTTGCTCAGTTTGTTTCTGCCAACAAACACACGGTTTTTCAGAAAGTTATCTCATCACTCCACTGAAAGGGGAGCAAAGTAATAAGTAAAGCCTTACTAAACTATCTGGCAAGCCTAGAATGGCCAACCTGCAGCCCTTGACTATGATCCTTGCCTGATCAGTGGAAAGCAATGCAGTCAATAAGACCAAGGAAAGGAAAACCATTCCGTGGCTTTGAAATTCAGATAAGGTGGTTTTATGGTTTTAATTACATTATAGTAACTACACAGAAGTAAATATACTCTTCCTGTTTTAAGTTAGGTGAACATCTGTCATAAATAACTCCAATGCTCTTCCTTTTGTAAACTAATTACACAACAGGCCCTATAAATTCATGGAGTGTTAAGATGCAGAATTTAATTATATAATTCACTTAACCAAAGTTCTGCTCTTCCTTCAGTGGAGTTCACAATTCTCCATTATCACAAGATACAGCAGGAATGTGTTACATAATGCTCATGTCAGTTTCAGGTTAGAAAGAATAATGAAGAAAACCTTTGTGACCATTTTCCACCTCTCTTTTTTTACATGAAAAAAATTAACTAATGACACTTATTCCGAAGAGAAGCTGAAGTAATCACATGTAATTTAAAAATACAGGTATGATATTTTAAAGTAGTTTAACCCAGAAGCTTTGTGCTTTTCTGAGTTCTTTGGGAAGGATAAGCAAGAATTTGTTTATTTATTCATTCCTTATTCATAAATCAGTACTCACTGATCACCTGGTATATCCCAGAGTGTAGATTATGTGCTAGATCTATGAAGACAGAAATTTTCATTATGCTGGGGTAAATACAACTTACTGGAATATTCCATAAAAGATGCAGAAAATATTCTGGGATCCCAAAGAAGCTACTCTTAGGAAGAGTCAGGAAAACCTTCCAAAAGATAACATATGACGTATATCTCTAAGTTGATTTCAAGAAACAGAGGATCAGCGTGCATTGCCCAAAAGATTTTGTGTAGATACACATTAACTAGAATTAGAACTAGAAAATCCCACAGAACCAAAAATGCCCATACCAACTACCTTCACTTCTTTTTTAAGAGACTCACAGTCTGATGACTTTTCACTTTGTTTTCCTGCTCCATGGCTCTCTCCATACTGACAGTTCTTTTACTACAGACAAACCATGCACTACTTATGGTCAATCCTATCCAAATCCAAGTGAGATCCCAGAGGATAACCAGCACATTAGACAAACCCTCTGACACACATCCACTTCACAGCCATCAGCTAATCTTAAGATGGACTGTTCGGGGGGTTAATTCACTCCTGATGCAGTCACTACTATCTCCTACCCAAGAACTACGCATATTGTGTTCTTGAATAGGGCACTAAGAAGCAAGGTAATTTTCCCTAGAAGGGAAAACTGAAGGTGGTAGACTTTGAGACCCGTATAATTCTCAAGTATGAACAGGAGTTTGCCACGTATCAAGGTTAGAATGTCTTGTCTAAACAACACCGTCTATATAGACAGAAAGCTACACTACCATTTATGTGAAGTCTACTGTGCTCCAGTTACTGATACATATTTTACATATATCAAGCCTAATACTCAAAACAATAATGTTAGTACCCGCTATCATTCCCACTGCTGAACTGAGGATAAAACTCATGTTTAGGAGGTTAGGTAACATGATCGAGGTCAAACAGTTCTTAATGATCAAATCCAGAATTCATAGCTAGGCTTACCTCATCCCCCAAATCTGTGTCTTGCTACTGCCCTACGCTGATTCTTTGGAGTCTCAAAAGAACCTGGCACAATTCTAGGATTGCAGACTTGACTTTGATGAGAGCAACAGAAAGTTAAACTGGAAGTGGCCCAGTTTTTGCATACTTTCAGTGATTATACAAATAGTTTGCATTTGTTCATTAAAAGAAATCTCCCTGGAAAGTGACAAATGGCAGGATGGTCAGAGACACAATAAAGAGACTTAGGAGGCAGGTGAATTATAGTCCCAGTGGGCTACTTGAAGGTCTAAAGTAAAGTAGCTCCCATGAAACAACAGAGGAGGAAAAAGATTTGGGAGATTTTGGAAGTAAAGGAAAGCAAAGGGAAGTGAGGGGGGATACCAACATTGATGCAGGGGTAGGGAGAGGAAGAGAAGCAAAGGAAAGAACTTAAGAGAAATTAGTGAAACAGGAAAGAATATCATGGAACCCAGAAAAGGACAATGTTTCAAGACAGTGGGAGTGGTCAAGAGTATTAAAGGATGTAGAGTGGTCCATCGGAATAAGGACTTAAATGGAAAGCTGGTAACAAACAAATAATCCACTTCCCAATGTGATGGTTAGAAAATATTAAGTAAAGAAACCATTAAAAAACACTTGCAATTACCTCTCCCATATACTGTTCAGGTAAATATCCCTTTCAAACTCAAGGTTATTTGTGTATTAACCACCAGTCTTACAGTGATGGAAATCTCCCTCCAGAGCAACAGAACCATAGGCTATGCTACTGAAGAGAAGCTTCATACGGGGAGTATATTAAGACACAACTCTAAGATATCAGCATATCTTAGTCCAGGCTGTTGATCACCCAGGTCCAGATTTCACTATGTTCTTTCCAAAGTGTTACTGTACATTAATCCCTCAAAAATTACTAGTCAAGAGAGCCTGAGTGGCTGAACCATTAAGTGTTTGACTCTTAATCTCAGCTCAGGTCTTGATCTCAGGGCTGAGAGGTCAGGCCCGGCATTGCAGTCCACCCTGGGCATAGAGCCTAGTGAAAGGACCTAGGAAAGAAGGAAGAAAGAAAGGAAGCAAGAAAAGAAAGAAAATTTAAAAAACAAAAACAAAAACTACTAGTCAACAAATCTGCCTTTTAACTCCAAAAGCTTCCAGAATATTGCCCAAAAACGGAATACTTGAGATGATCTGAGAAACTGATATTGTTATTTTATTGATCAAAAAGACAACTATCTATTTCAGTGTATTATTTGTTATTCTCCGCACACAGAGTAAAGCCATAGGATATTTCAAACCTTTTATACATCCATATACCTCCATCTGGAGTATTGGGAGGGTAAAGGGGGATTGAGGTAGTCATTAGTGCTGCTCATCAAATACTTATGGCTCTCCCTCCAGAAACATGGCAGGATTGAAATTTTCTGCTCCCCTGAAGTTCTGTGTGACCGGATGACTCACCTGAGCAAATGAAGAGTGACAAAGGTCAATCTGCAAGTAGAGTTAAAAAACTACTACCTTACTCACCATGCTCTTGCTTTCCTCTGCTACAGAAACTGGTGAGTTTCCAGATAGTGTTGCCCTCCTGGTCTGGAATCCAAGTGAGAGTAACATGGATCAGAATCTCCAGCCAACGCATGATGGATCTGTAGCATGAGGAAAACAGAATTATCTCTGTTGTTTAAAGCTACTGAGATGTGGGTGCTGTTTGCTACTATAGAATAATCTAGTTTGCCTGAATGGATATAGTGTGTGTAGTTTGTGCAGTGGTGAGGGAGAGGTGGTAATGAAAAAAGATTTGGTAGAATTTTACCACCACAAATTGAACTCACAATTGGTGCTGACTTTATTCTGTTCATGAAAGGTAGATCCAGAATGAATAGCAAAATGGGGGTGGGAGGGAAAACACACAGGGCAAGCCAGTATAAGAGGCCAAAGCAAGGCTACCTTTAAGCATTCACCTTAGGTAGCCACCATAATACCCAAATACTAACTGGATTGGAGGAGACTCAAAATATATATATTTTTATTTATTTAAATTCAATCAGCCAACATATAGTACATTAGTTTCAGATGTAGCATTCAATGATTCTTCAGTTGCTTATAACACCCAGTGTTATAATTTCTTATTCCACAAGGGAACAAAAACCAAATCCTACATCTTGCTTAAAGATGACACATGGTAACACCATGGAGAAGCAGCAGCCCTCACATTTTTTATGGTGCAGATCTGGTAAA
The DNA here is from genome assembly GCF_009829155.1 of Mustela erminea. Classification (NCBI taxonomy): domain Eukaryota; kingdom Metazoa; phylum Chordata; class Mammalia; order Carnivora; family Mustelidae; genus Mustela; species Mustela erminea. Next base: position 129,830,493 of record NC_045616.1, read on the forward strand.
GCAGGGATTGCTTAGAGTCTGTAAGTTTTCCAAGTTCAACTGATTTTATCAGTTAGTAAGAATAAATTTCACTCTGTGACCTCAAGATTGGCAAGAACAGTTTCACCTAAAGGCATCAGTTTCTCACCACATGATGAAAATGTACATACTGGCTTGGCAATTCCTTAGGTTACATACGGATAAAATGCATTTAAAATTTCTTATGAGTTTTGAAGACTGGTTTCTTTTTTAAACTTTCGAGGAAATTGTGGATTAAGGAAATTATATGTTACTGTTGAAGTTAATATATTTAGTCTTAAAGGGTAATGGGAGTAATGTCCAATAAGAAATATTAATACATAAGATAAATGTACATATTATACAATATTTTAAATGACACAAATATTTTAAACATACAACAACTTAAACACAATACCTGCCTCCAGCGGTGAGTGTACGATATTTTTTCTCTTTATCTATTTTCTGAACATAAACTGCCTTTGAAAAAAACCAATTTCCTTAAAGAAGGAAAGAGTATAAATGGACTACCAAGAGTATTTTAACTAAAGGAAGCTATTTTCTCCTCCAGAATACTTGATCGTGAGATGTATTGCTGGTATAAAGGGAGAAAAATGTAACATATAAAACGTTTATAAGCTAATTTGCAATTCATTCTAGAGCAACCACTAAGTTTTTGAGGCAAGTGTTCTCAATTCACTTAGAAGAATCCTAACTGATCTTTGTCATGTCATCAGCCACTTCTGTTAACCCTGTAGCATATTGCAGAAGCTGCATCATGTCTGAAGAGTGAAATATGTGGTTCATATTTGACAGAACTAGCCATAATTACCTTTAAACCCTATGTACCATATCAAGGAAATTTGCCTCAAGTGAAGCTGTTTCCTACAATGAACCCTGAGGCTAAAAATCCCCTGGAACAAAAATAGTCTCCCCCAGAATATACAGTCCTAATCCTTATAATCTTTTCTTCTCCTTTTGCCAGCCCATAACTTCCAACTTGAACCTGTACCTCTAATCTTGGCATTTTATTTGAAACGGTGATAAGAATAAAGTACTTTATAGTGCCAAAGGAATTAATGAGTCTTGAAGAGCCAAAAGTCCATTCTTCCACTGCTACAGAAATGTATGTAAGTACCATCCCTATTGACCTATCCACATTTCATTAATATGTACTTAACTATTATTATTCAAATTGACAGGTAAGACTAAAAAATACTGTATATTAAATACTACAGAACTTAATATATAACATATTATGTTTAATAGATACTTAATATTAAAATGTAATATTTAAGCATGTTAGATCACAACTAACCCAGAACAATGTTTGGTATATGGCAGGCATCCAATGAATATCTGTTGAATATGTAGCTGAGTTAAGAAATTTTGAATCCATGAACTAACTCATATCTATGAAAAACTAAGCATTTAATTTCAAATATCTGAAGATGTGTGAAAGATAAAACTATTACTGGCTTAGAGCCATTGTTAAAACAATATGAAATGGGGCGCCTGGCTGGCTCAGTGGGTTAAGCCTCTGCCTTCGCTCAGGTCACTATCTCAGGGTCCTGGAATCGAGCCCCGCACCAGGCTTTCTGCTCTGCGGGGAGCCTGCTTCTCCCTCTCTCTCTCTCTGCCTACTTGTGATCTCTCTCTGTCAAATAAATAAAGAAAATCTTAAAAAAAAATAAAAGAAAAGAATATGAAAGGACTATATATATGTTACAGCAAACATGGGGAGTTTCATTCTAAAGGACTGTGGGGACAGACATTCAAAATAGAGATCTGGGGGGAAAAGTCTATGAGTTGACTAGATTCGAAGTATTTAAGGGGGCATAGGGTCAACTTACAAAAAGAAATCTTTCATTGTAATGAAAGGTGGTCTCTAAGCTAGTGCCCATCGAATATATTATTATTATAACATGTAGACGAATCCCACTATAAGAATGAAATTTTGGAAGCAACATTTTTGGTGCTGTTTACTTAATGCGTAATCATTTATGTAAGATTAGTAGAGTTTTACCTAATTGGGAGTTGTTCCCTGTCTGTACTGAGATTCATCATCTTTAAAATTAGATAGAAGTTTCATTTAAACACCCATTATTGCAAAGTACGCCTAAGACTTACACAACGTCATATATCAATTATATCTCAATGAGACAGCTTTAATAGTAATTATCTAGTACTATCAAATTTAAAGAGTTTGATACTGAAGAACCTGGCAATGAGTAATTTAAAATAAAATATATTAATATATTTGCCTGGGCGGGGGGAAACTTCAGATGTATCACTAATACAGGAAATCCCATGATTTGACAATGATTAATAAACTTCTCCATTGCGTAAGTCATGGTTCAAGATAGTAGACTAGCCATAAGATGATAAATCCTACAACAAATGAATGTTATCCCATTCAAAAACCTAAAAATGATCCTTGATACCTTTCCCTCCCCCTACATATCATAAACACCTGATAATTTTAACCCCCTAAATATCTATCATCTCTCTTTTCCATCCACTTCCCTCTATCTCCATCAACATCATCAGTCTTTGCTGACACCCACCATGCTCTGCTGAAATAGACAACTGAATGATTTACATAAATCTACTCCTGCCCATCCAGAGTGAAGTGCAAAAAAAACCAAAAAAATGGTAATTTGATTGTCATCTATCCCATGCTCAACCTCCTTTATTATTTCAATTGCTTGAATTATTTTAATTGCTTCCCATGGCATTTATAAAGATAAACATTCCTAGCATAGCCTTTAAGCTTTAGGCTTAAAGCTTCATTATCTTCTCCTTCCTCTCTAGATTCTGGCCCCATGAGTACATTTTAGTTCTCATTTACATGTCATATGGACTGTCACTTTAGGGACTTGGTGCATGCTGTTCTCCTTAGTGGAATTCTATTTGTACCTCTATTTATCTAAACAAAACAAAACCCTAGGGAGCTTTCATTTATCAACCCAATCATCACCTCCTTACCTTCCTCACCCTCCTAACTAGGTCAAAACCTTCCATAACAAGCTCTCAAAGCACATGCTTCTGTCATTAATGGTACTCTTCACAGTTGAAATTATATTTAATTTTATGATTATTCTAATAATGACAGACATTAGCCAGATAAATTCCATGTTTCACCACTGAGTCTTTTACTTTTTACATAATAGATATTCAATTAATACCTGTTGAAGAAATGAAGGAAAGTCTCCATCTTAACAGATTCCAGGGATGCCTCAATTGCTCCAACATTTTCAAAACTCTTCCTTTATCATCATTTACAGAATGTACACATTCATATGATTTCCTTGTTCACTTACCTGCCCTACCCTCTATAAAAAAGTAATACATTATGCTACTATAAAATCAGAATACACACACACACACACACACACACGCATATACATGATAATATCAAAATTAAGATGTAATTTTTAAAATTATGGACGTTTTAATGTGAAAAAAACACTTCCTAGTGAGTCTAAACAAGGTTTATTTTGCCAACAGCTTTTTGTTTTGCTTAAATGGAAGAAGTGGTCAACTTTATTGAGTGGATACAAAGTGCCAGACACTGTGCCAGATTTCAGATCTTTTCCTACATTTAATTGTGCCAAGTAGGTAGAATTTTCACAATTCTAGATGAATAAACTGAGTCTCAGAGAATTTAGATACCTTGTTCAAAGTCCTATGAACAGAAACTAACCAAGTTACTAACTAAAAATATTTAATTCTGAAGTTTTCACTCTGAAAAAAAAAATTAGGATTTCCCCATAAAACATAATCAATACAACTCTGAAACAGTGAGGAATACAGGCCCAGCACTGTCACTTAGGTTTCAAAACATATATATTACTTTTCCCTTGGATCATTTCATCTGAGAAAATAGATTAAGCAATTACAACACATCTGGAGTCATATGATCTATTTAGAAAACAGAAGAAGTAAGGATGGCCACCAAATTTTGGTTTGAGTAATATCCTCCCTGTGATCTATATTCCTATTCATTAACATCTGGTTTAAATTTTGCCTTTGCAGTGAGTGGTAGTCAAAGTACATACAAACATATTTTAAATGAAAATTAGTGTCTTCTCTATTCAAATGCTTCAACGGGGAAAGTGTTTTGATGAGATCCAACAGAAGCAAACTAATTGAATTTTCTGTTTTCATAAACTGCGATACTTTTATGTATGTATATGCTTAGGGCTAGGGTGGGTTTTAGGAAAACTGATATTTTCTTTCTGCTATTTTCCAAAAATTTGTTTCTGGCAAAGACTAAAAATGGGTTATGTTAAAAAAAAAAAAATATATATATATATATATATAAAAAATAAAAAATTATCTTGGACAGCTGAAAGCTCTACCATATTTATTACTAAGTACATTTAATAATTCATGGGATGAGTCTTCAGAAAATAAGATGATAACAGATTTTATCAAAAGCAAAAGAATAGTTAAAGATTTATTTTGAAATATATGGCAAATCTAGTCTCACCTGATTTAAAACATATCTAGAAAAAATTTTCTTTTTCTGATACCTCTCAGTATCAAAGGCATGCCCACTAATAAAAAAAATATTTATTGACCAGGTATCACAAAACTCTCAATATTCACCAATATTTTCACATTTTAAAGCACTGGTATTACAGACCAGACACTAAATCATGATTCTCAGTCAGTAGAGAATGTTAACTTTTGATTTAAAGAATAAATATTTTTCTTCATTCTTATTTTTAAAACTAAACGCTAAAACATGGACCCTGAAAGATGTACAATATAAGCTGTACTTGTAAAGTGATAACTGTAGGGATAAGCAGCAGATTTAGGCCTCTGTTATTTCAATAATTTTTTAGGGGACCACCAGTCAGAAGTGCTGTGGCATCCCTTCTAAAGTAAAGGACAAAACCGTTTCATCATGCACTTCCTATCATACAAGCAGCACAGGGTCTCGAAGACCTCTGTTCTGGAGGCAAAACATTCCACACTTAGAAATACTGCTCTAGCTGATATATGGTTGTTGTGGAAGGCCCCTGGCTTTGAGTAGGGCCTGTAGGAGGAAAGAGCTTTGCAGAAAGTCCAGACTATGATGAAAGCAGCCAATACTTGGATCAATACTATCCAACAGACCCTATGTTGCTGGAGACATGAGTGGTGGGGGTGTAAAAAAAAAAAAAACAAAAAGAACAATCAGTGTGGATTTTATGGCAAGCCCTAGTGAGAGAATCACAAAGCAAGCTCCTAGGGTTTTGGAGCAAGGCCATAACATCTGCAGTAGAGAGTTACACGCTAGTAGAAAAACAGCCTTTGGCATGCTATTGGGCCCTGGTAATGATGGAATGCTAGAACATATGGACACCAAGTGACCATGCATCTGGAATTGTCCTGTTGGACCCACCCAGTGATAAAGTCAGGCAGGCCTAGCATAATCTGTTAGAAATGGGAATGGTACCTCCGGGACAAGTATGAGCAGGCCAACAGGACACAAGCAAGCTGCAGGAGCAAGCAGTCCGGACTCCCCCATCACCCATCACAGTTGCACCAATGCCTCTGTCTGAGTTCACAACCATGAGCCAGGAGGACTACTACATAATCACCTAAAGGAGCACAAAGAAGACCAAACTGGATTACAAGTTGATATGCCTGATAAGCAAAAACCAAAACTTGTTAGAACTCCCTCACAGGCCCACTCAGGAGCAGTACTAAAAGACAGTGGCAAGGGAAAAATCCTCCTAATTGGTAGAGTTTTGGATGGTGAACCTCATTGTCTACTGGGTAGAATGGTATTATCCAATAAAAAAATAATGTGAACTAGAAATGAAAGCTACTTATTTATTTTTAAATTTTCTAGTAGCCATGTTTTTAAAATTGTTTTTAAGATTTTATTTATTTATTTGACAGAGAGAGAGAGAGAGATCACAAGTAGGCAGAGAGAGGGGAGGAAGCAGACTCCCTGCTGTGCAGAAAGCCCAATGTGGGGGCTCAATCCCAGGACCCCGAAATCATGACCTGAGCCGAAGGCAGAGGTTTAACCCACTGAGCCACCCATGTATCCCTAAAAAGTATTTCCTTAACCCAATATATTGAAAATGTTAGCATTTAACACATATTTTAAAATAATTTGCTCTTTTACATTTTTTGTATTAATTTTTTCTTTTTTCTTTTTTAAAGATTTTATTAATTTATTTGACAGAGATGACAAGTAGGCAGAAAGGCAGGCAGAGAGAGAGGAGGAAGCAGGTTCCCTGCTGAGCAGAGAGCCCAATGCGGGGTTCGATCCCAGAACCCCGAGATCATGACCTGAGCCAAAGGCAGAGGCTTTAACCCACTGAGCCACCCAGGTGCCCCATATTAATTTTTCTGTATCTATATTTACTATATTTACAATACAGCTCAATTTGGACAGCCACATTTCAAGAGTTCAGCAATGATATGTGACTACTGGCTACCTTATTAGACAGCATATACAGAGTATGCTGTCAGAGAATATACAGAGATGTAAAGGCAGAGAATATATAGAGATGTAAAGGCAGCAGATGGTCAGGAGCCTAGAAAGAAAAAGATGGAAAAATGAGAAGAAAGTCTGAAGCAGAGGCATATGGATAAGCACATGGAAAATGGGCACAGAAGAAAAAGATCTTTGTATCACCCATTAATGCCAACCAGAAACTACCCACCACAGAAAAGGCATTAAATATTCAGGTAGACAAAATCTCGACCATTCAACCTAAGCCGGCCTTTATCTGCAACCACCAGTACTGATACAATGAACACATGAACCAGCTGTTCAGTGGCAAAGATGAAGGCTATGAATGTGTCTAATGACAGCAACTCCCTCTTATCAAGATTGATCTAGCTACTGACACTTCAGAACATCCAACTTCCTAGCAGCAGAAACCAATGTGAACCCCTGGTATGGCACTGTTCCTAGAAGAGTCCTATCACTTGGTAACAAATCAATTACATTTGATCCCTTCTGCTCATTGGAATAATCACCTGTTACTAAAACAGAATTGCCTTCCCTGCCCACATGGCCTCACTATACCATGCAATAGAGCACTAACCTCTCCTTCTAACTTGACCCTCAGGAAGTAAGGCCTCCCAGAGCCCTGGAAAAGCTGCTTCCCACATGCATATGGATAAGTGGATCCATGCAGTGCAAAGTATGCACTACGGACAGAAATGCAGCACTTGGAACCTTCTTCAAGAAAAGTGATCCATGAGAGACTATGGACTCTGAAAAACAATCTGAGGGTTTTGAAGGGGCGGGGGGTGGGAGGTCGGGGTACCAGGTGTGGGTATTATAGAGGGCACGGATTGCATGGGGCACTGAGTGTGGTGCAAAAATAATTAATACTGTTATGCTGAAAATAAATAAAAAATAAATTAAAAAAAAAAAAAAAAAAAGAAAGGATGCCCTGCCCAGCAATGAAGAGTGTGGTTAGCTGACAACCTCCAGCTGTTAACTTCTTTAGTAAACACCTCAATCTCTAACCCTGATTATACTAATTTCAGAGCAGTTCTTAATCAATGATTGAGCAAAGCAACAGTAAATGACAGCATACTCCTCTTGGGGTGGCCCCCAGCCAATGAACAAGTCATGAAATAAGGGGTTCACTATTTCTACACATAGCAGACTCCTCTAATGGGCCATCCTTGTTCTAGATTCCTCATTGGGCTATCAGGTTGGCACTGTAATCTGATAGCTCTTCCATACTCCTTCCATTCTTCCTCCCACAGGTATTAGTCTCCAATAAAATTTTGCACTCCTAACTCCAATGTCAGAATTGTCCTGGAGTACCTCAACAGTGACACCAATCAGTGAGAACCACAAACAGGTTCTGACAGGAAGGGCAAAAGTGCCTTGATATTGGTATGGTAAGAGTGGGAAGCTGAAAGTTGGAGAGCTTCTATAGAAATAACTAACCAGGGCACTTGGGTGGCTCAGTGGGTTAAGCCGCTGCCTTCAGCTCAGGTCATGATCTCAGTGTCCTGGAATCGAGGACAGCAGGGAGCCTGCTTCCCTCTCTCTCTCTGCCTGCCTCTCTGCCTACTTGTGATCTCTGTCTGTCAAATAAATAAATAAATTCTTAAAAAAAAAAAAAGAAATAACTAACCATAGCTCACATTGGAACAAAGATTATATTTTTTATAACACATGAAACTTTGTTGATCAAATTTAAATTCTCATGCAGAATTGGGAGAATGAAATTTTGAACACCTAGATAAAAGCTCTAAGTTTAAGGAGTATATAATAAGCCAATTAGGTGTTTTCTAAAAGAGAAATTGTGAACTCTAATAATTTTCTTTGCTTCCTCCTAATCCAATTTTACAATTTTATGTGGCTGTATATATGTAAACATATGCACTATACATACACACGATATATGTCTGTGTGCATGTATATATGTGTGTGGATAAAACTATATGCTAACTGAACTTTAATTTTAGGGGTAGTCATTTGTCCTATCAAGAATCCAAACTCCAAATCATTTTTATCATACTAAAAAGTCCAAAGTCCTTCTGCACATGCTTTTCCTTTTCTTATCTGGCTTGATAATACAACTTTGTCAGTTTGCATACCATATGTCAAAAATGTGTTTTCATTAAATTAATGGCTTCCTCATTAGGTGAATAAATTACATATTAGCCTTCCCTAGTTAAATCAAAAGCCATTCAGGTAGAGTGAATTGTGTAAAACTATTTTACAGCTGGTGTCCTCCTATGCTTTTTTTTTTTTTTTTTTTTTTTTTTAGTTTTTATTTTTTTATTTATCTATTTGTCAGAGAGAGAAAGCACAAGTAGGCAGAGTGGCATTCTGCAGAGGGAGAGGGAGAAGCAGGCTTCCTGCCAAACAAGGAGCCTGATGCGGGACTCAATCCCAGGATGCTGGGATCATGACCTGAGCGGAAGGCAGCTGCTTAACCAACTGAGCCACCCAGGTATCTCATCCACCTACACTTTCATGAACAGGATATAAAAACCTTGCAATGTCTGTCCCATTTCACCTCCAGGATTAATTTAGGAGGAATTTCATTGGCCTAATGCTTAAACTCAGGACAGCAGAGTTCTTCCTCTAAAACGTTTTGTTTCCCTCAAGTGACCGTTCATGCAAAGTAGTAGGTAGAATTCTAAAAATAATAGAAATCTGGAACTCCAGGTTTATGGAATGTGATGTGTTGTGTAAGTTACTTTTTGCTTGCTTCCCAATAACTGTTAGCTCAGGAATTGTATCTGTTGCAACTGCCTATAACATGCTTTCATCAAAACTTGGGGGAGAGTGGTGGGGAAGCAGCTAACATGTACTTATTTTAAAAATTTCAGCCTACCATTATATACTCCCCACAAAATGAAGAGTTGTTCATGAAGAGATTAGCAGTTTATAACAGAAATCTGCTGGCGCCTCTTTACACAAATCTAAGATGATTAGAAAAAGAAGAAACCCTTGATATGATTGATTACAATGATGTAACAAATCAAAGATCCAATAACTGCATGGAAAAACATTAATAGGCTTGGAGCTTTCTGAGTTTGGAGATTATTAAACACTTCACATAAAAAGATGGTGAAATCCATATGGACATAGGACTTCTGCAGTGAGATAATTTTAGAGAATACTGCCAATGTAAATACATCATTTTTAACTAAATTGATCTAAAATGGGTTAATCTATTAGGGCAGTGTTTGCTGACTCTAAAAGTGAATAGAGTCAAATCCTCAAATACTCACACAAATATATTTAAATGTATTTCTAAATAATTTTGATATCGAATTGTTAATATTAAAGCTGATCTTTAAAAATAACTAAATAAAATGCCTTTTAACCCAGGAAAGAAATATTGCAAACCATGTTTGCAAACTATCACAGACTTATAACAAGATAAATTTCTATAATCTTCTCTAGTGTCTCAGAAATGGGACAGTCATCATAGTGGGTCATATATACTCCAACAGGAGGGGTTCATTCAATAGCCCTCTGGCGGATCCTGAATTACTGTAATCTGTGGTGGGAACAATGTACTGAAGAGGCCATCGGAAAAGCAATTACACCCTGGTTAGTATTTCTAAAGCTATGAACAATGACAGCATAAACAGACCTAGATAAAAGCTCTAAGTTTAAGGAGTATATAATAAGCTAATTAGGAGTTTTCTAAAAGACAGATTTTGAACAGTTTTATTGCAAGTGCTGAAAACAACCAATAAAGTAAGCGTATTGATAAAATAACGCCGTACGTATTTTTTAATAATATCACATTTTGGTAACTGTCGTACATTTTAATGAGTTCAGACAATGTGTAATTTGAAATTAGAATGTACTCACTTTTACTAAACCAAGGTCAAAGGATGTTGTGAAGTGTATGTATATGAATATGTATGTTTAATTAAAACAATGTTCAAACATAAAGCAATTAATATGGTTTCTACAAAACTGATATTGAATATCCTAAAACTCCTCAAAGTTATGTTATTGATTACCTTTGGGCATGAAAATGTTTGCTAGAAGCAACAGAGCTCTCTTGGAATTCTTAAGCTTTTGCAGACTGTTGAAGGACAATTTAGTTTTCTGTCAATACAGTCTATCTCTGATGATATATATATAATATATGGCATGTATAACTTATTTTTGTATTTATATTATACATGCGTAATATACTTATGATGCATATTCTATTAATATAGTATATTTATAGTAAGGAATATAATGCTAAGCCATAAAGTAAGATGGTTATTCAAGGGGTTCAGAACCAGACACCCTGACCCCCATCTGGTATCTGCCCCTCACTGATACAGGTGACTTGAACAAGCAGATTAACTCCTCCAAAATCTCAGTTTTCTCAGAAATACCAGAGATAAGAATAGTACTAACATACAATTATACAATGTAAATAAAGTAAATGCATTACAGAACAGTACTAACATCATAAGGTTCTTACGAAGATATAAAAAAGTACTTCGTAGAGTGCTTTACAAAGTACTCATTTCTTAATGAATGTATTATTATTATTATCATCATCATCATTATGACTATTATCAACCAAGGACTTACTCTACACAGAAGGCCACATGAAGCAGAAAATTAGAAGTGGATTTGGCTGATGCTATCAAAGTGTTTTAAAAAATCAAGTCAACAGGCCATGGCAGCACATTTATTAAAGTGGAACAATACAGGGGAGATCGGCATGAGTCGGCACAAAGATGCCACAAAACCTCATGAAGCATTTTACGTATGTCAGAACCCTGATCGACTCAACTGCAAAGATGAAACAGTAACTAGAAATTTTATTGTTTGTCTCAAAGATCAGAATATCAGACACACACAAGACTAAAAACAGAGGTAATGTGAGATGCATATACAACTAGACAAGTTCTTCGAAAAGCATCTCCAAGATGTTAGCTTTTCCTTTGAGACCACAAATCAATACAATGCAACTGACTGGCTCCCCGGATTAGCTGTAAACTGTGAATACGGACACAGTACTGAAAAATAAAAATTCCTGGCATGTGAGAATACAAAAAAATGTTGACAATGCGGCTTAAAAAACAAATTTAAATGTAAATATTCCTGATTTTGAAGCTGGTTTAATGGTTTTGGCTAAACTTCAGTTTTGTTGCCCCGATGATTATGCAGAAATCCCTACTGCAATTTGCTTTTTACATTAGGAGTGTTTATATCAGATGCAGCTGATCGGTTTAGAAAAGCACAGTTAGATTTTGACACAGGAGAAGCATTTCTTCTATCATGGCATGAGGAACACAAAACACAAACAAAAATTAATGAAGCCATTACAGCTGTCCGGGCAATTATTGTTGATCCCAAGACAGACCACAGACTGGAAAAAGTTGGAAGATGAACATTTTAGGATTTCAACTTCTCACTTAGTATAGTCAGAGCCTACGCACGATGCTGGAATGTGTCAGGAAATTAGATGTTAGTTTTTCAGGAAATGAAACCTCATAACTTTGACCAGATATTTACCATTTGGTTTGGGGTTTTTTTTAATCTTCTAGTAAGTATAGGGACTAAGTGATGAGTTAAATTAACAGACAAAATGCTATGTATACAAAGATGTTGATTTTATCTAGAGTAGCTCAAGTTGAGAGACCTTAAGAGTTAAATAATTTTTGATGTAAATATATTGTTATGTACTTATTTTTGTTTGAGGATATTTGATACATTATGTACATTATTTTCAGGTGTACAACTTAGTGATTTGACAAGTTTACACCTTATGTTACACTCATCACAAGTGTTTCTCCCATCTGTCCCATTACATTACTGTTCTAGTGTCATTGTATTCCTTACGCTCTGCTTTTTTTCCCATGACTTACTCATTCCATAACTGGAAGCCTGGCAACCTTACTCATGGGACAATAACAGCTCACTGAACTGCTTATAAACCCATTCTGACCTCTTGTAAAATGGCAGTAATAAACAGAAAACCGGGGCACCTGGGTGGCTCAGTGGGTTAAGCCTCTGCCTTCGGCTCAGGTTGTGATCTCGGGGTCCTGGGATCAAGCCCCGCATCGGGTTCCCTGCTCAGCGGGGAGCCTGCTTTCCCGCCTTCCCCCGCCCCCACCTGCCTCTCTGCTTACTTGTGATCTCTGTCTGTCAAATAAATAAATAAAATCTTTAAAAAAAAAAAAAACACACACACACAGAAACCCGTCTGCTGGACTATGTAATATTCCACTGCACCTCTAACCAGAATGTACTTTGTACTTCTATGTATTCTAATTGTAAGAATCCTCAGGACAAATCTTTGGGACAGGGGCTAGACCCTCACTTTGACATATGAGGAAAGTGAGTTCAGAAAGACTTGGTGAGGTTGTACCACGCACTCAATGTCACGCAGCTGGTCAAGTGACAAAGCGGAAATTTCGTTCACATCTGCCAAGCCCAAACAATCCTCCTAGCACATTGCTAAACTACATATTCTCTCCCTAAACATTCTTATTCTTCAACTTCCTTTTTCTGCTACATAAACCATCATTTTAAAATTCTTGGTATCATTTCCTTCCCCCTACACATCAGTAACCTTTTAAAATAACTCTTGTATCCCTCCGCCCCTCTATCAGTCTCCCACTTCAGCTATCCTTATGGCCTCTGGGCCAGGAAACTGCAATCATTCTATTTCTAGTCCTACTGACTCTGCACACCTCCAGTCCATTCTATGACAACCTCCTCATTGCCCAACCAAACCCCTCCAGTGGCTCAGTTTCCTAAACCCCATCATGTAAGGCTCAAGTCCCTTATTTGTTGTCCAAACCCCCACTTATTCTGCCTCCAACTATATCCTAGTTCCTCATTCTGGAATTCTTCCCCATTTTACCCAATTCCCAAACTTCTCGGGTAAATATAAATATCCTGTAAAGATTTAAAGGAACTAAAATAAGTCACAATGGGTATTTCCAGATGGTAGGTGAGATTATGTTTAATTTTCTCTTTTTTACACTCCAAATTGTCTACCATGAAGATTTCTTATTTTCATCACTTAAAAATTTTCATTTTTAAAAAATCATACATGCAGGGGAAAATGTATTACTTGCATACAGAGAGGCCCCAGGATATCTACTCATCTATGGGCATTTGAACATACAGTGCATGGAAGCAAATAATGACATTGAGTATATAGTGAGCCAAGCAAAAGTTAAAAAGGAAAGGCTGACTGGAGCCACCTGTATCTTTTTAAAAAGACCTCACTGAAAACTGAGGCACGTCTAAAAGCATATGTCAGTTGAAAAACGTTTATTCTGGATACCACAATGAGATCATCCTTTGACAGGCTCTGGAATGTGAAAAGAGAAAAGTAATTGGTTTGTTTATAAGAATCCAGCATGGGATACCTATTCTGGTTACAGGGCAGGTCTCAGAAAGGAATTTATTCTGGGCATAGTGGTCTCATACACAGTCTTGAGAGCAATCTAAGGGGAACAGATTCAGTTGCTCAACTATAAGCACAGAAAATAATCCAATTCGGCTTATACTTTATGGAATCAACAGAAAGGTGTTCGATGACATCAGACTGCAGATGAGGAGAAAGGGCAAACTGGACAATACGACAAGGCTATTCTTACTGCTCTCCCCTCCCAGATACAGGGAAATCTGCCCAACTAATCATAGGTTAAAATCACAACTGCAAACACAAAATGAGAAATACTACATCTGGCTATCAAGAACAATTACAAGCAGTTAGATGTCATAAATGAGCCATAAAAATATATTCAAGTATAAATTTGAAACGAACCATCAGGAAATCCCACTTGAGCTCTCCTATCAAACTACAGAGCTCTAAGTAAAATCCATGAACAGGGACTGCCTTTCATTACCTGCCATGGAGAAGAGAAAGCCATGGCTGTGAGTATCATAGGTCTTTCTCTCTGGTTACTGTGTTACTGGAAAGAAATAGAAGAAAAAGAGGCTTCTCTGCTTAAGGGAATATACAGAATACTAGAGAGCAAATATATTACAATGTATTACATTTTCATGAGGTTATACCTGAAATTTTTCGTTTTGTTCTCTCCATTGGTCATGGGCTCGGAAGAAAGTGGCAATATCTAATTCTCTTTAGATAGTGAGTCAAGAATTAAATGAAAAGCTAAAATTATAAAGTTTATAAAATAAAACATAAATATCTTCATGACCTTGGAGTAGAGAAAAATATATGGGCTGGGACATAAATAACACTAACCGTAGAGTTAAAAAATATATATATTGAATTTTATCAAATTTTTAGAAACTACTCACCAAAAATTATTAATAAAATGAAATGGCGAGCTAGACACCAAGGAAAATATTTTAATAGATTTATCAAAGAACTCATCAATTAACAAAAAAGATAAACCCAATTTTTTTTTAAGTGGCAAAAAAGCTTGAACACACATTCACAGAGAAACATGAGAGAATGAATGGCCAATAAGCTTATGAAAAGGCACTCAACATCACCAGTCAGGAGGGACATGCACATCAAAACCACAATGAGATCTCATTACACACCAACCTGAATGTTCAAAATGAAGATGCATGATACCAAGTCTTGGCAAAAACATGGAGTAGCTGAAATACACAGATATCATTAGTAAACATGTAAAAGAGTACAACCATTTTTGAAAACTATAGCAGCATCTAAGAAAGTGAAACATCACCTACTCGAAGACTCAGTAAATTCTACTCCTAGGTATATCCCAAGATCAAGAAATGGCTATGTCAACAAAAGCCTTGTACAAAAACCTCCATCGCAGCTTTGTTCACAGTAACTCCAAGCCGAAAACACGGATGTGGATCTGAACAAGTAAACAGGAGTATAATTCATATAAAAAATTATACAGAAATAAAAAGGAACACACTACTGATACGGCTATAATCTGAAGAATCTCAGAGCATTTTGCTAAGTAGATCCAGTCACAGAAGAGTACATGCTGTATGATTTCAGTTATGTAAAATTCAGAAACAAGCAAAAACAACCAAGGATAACAGAAATCAGCATAGTGGTTGCCTCTGGTAGGAGTAAGGGTATGGACCAACTGCAAGGAGGTCCAGGGGAACTTTCTGTGGTAATGCAGGTGCTCCACATGTTGATTTGGTTGGTGGATGCATGAGTGTATATGTTTGTAAAAATTTCAGACTATACACTTAAGATCTGTGCATTCTACTGTATGAAAACTGTCCCTCGGCAAAAAATTTAATCAGAAAAACAGAGCTGAACGATGGACTTCAAGTGAACCAAGACTTGTAGAAAATGCTTACAAACAGTAAAAAAAGCTTTTCAAGCTATGTTCTGAGTGAGAATATTAAAGGAGCGATCTGCCTCTTTACTTGGCTTATTTCCACCTGCTCACCCTGCCTCTTTACTTGGCTTATTTCCACCTGCTCACCGTTTCTTTTGATTCCATCTACTTGGCAAAACTGAGTAACTTACACACAATGGAGAACTAGGAGGGGGTTGAATCCCAAAGGAATTGATGATTAAGCCCTGACTTTGCCACTAACTAATTCTGTGATCAGAGGCAAGAAGCTTCACCCATACCTGGATCCCTGCTTCCTCATCAGTAAGATGAAGGCCAGACTAGATCATTTCTAAGCCCCTTACTAGCTCTATCCTTCTGTGTGTAGTTCCAAATATGACTTCTGCAGCTTAATACAAAGAACAGCACCCAGAGTTGTATGGTGACCTAATGAAAATATTTGGCACCATCAATAGACCTGAAATCTGGCAGATATTTTAGAAAGCTGGGCTGCCAAGAAAAGCTTACCAAGGTCATAAGCCTATTCCACAATGATATATTGGCCATGCTAGTGCTGACAGCATCTCACATGGTCCCCTCCCAATTGCAAGGCTATGAATGGGATCCAGGGATACCTAATTCTTTGTATGCAACCCTGTTAAGGGATTCGAGAAAAGACTTGGAAGCTGATACTAAGATCTGTTCCCAGTACTTTGGAAAACCTTTTCAACTCATCAAACCAAGAACTCAAGAAGGAACAAACAACCAATGTTCTAAATAAAAGCATTCCTGTGGGCTTATAAAGTCGCAGTACCATTAAACAAACTCCTTTTTCTAGGTTAGCCATGTTTAATTTCCAGAAATATTAATAGATTTGAGTGTTCTAAATGACTATAGAAGGATGCATACTCTTATTTACCAGATACTAATATCTTCTATAGATTAAAGAAAGGATAGCTTGCCCATCTCCCAAAGCTATATGAAATCAATACAAAAGTACACTGAGTTCTATAGAAACACTAATTTATTCATTCCTCAAGGGCATTATTTCATACATTTCAATAATAATTGGCAGTCCTTGGGTGGCCTACATGATTTATCACTCATCTCTGAGAGCGCTTTTAGTCCCGAGAATAACAGGACCTTCTCCTTCCTAAGGCATTCATGGTTCACGACTAAAAAATAATGAACATTTTTAAAGCAAATCCAAAAGTGATTTCATAAAGGGCAAAGATCTGGATTTCATATTTTGTTGCTAATCACATATGTTCATCCCGGCGGCATCCTAAACGTAATAAATAAGTACATATATCATTCTCTGCAAGATTTGTTGGTCTACTCATTTGTTTGCTTGCTTTTGTGGTGAAAATACCTTTCATTTTCTGGAGTATACCCTGACTTCTCACTAATAAAAATGACTCCAAATGGATGAGAAAGAATTGGAGAGTGGAAAAACTTAAGACAAATATTTGATCATATTTCAATCTTGTAGTGTGGAAATGACAAAGAGGCACAAAATTAGATCAAAACATACCAAGAAAGTCTGCTGATTCTTGAAGCAGGGTATACCCCCAATTAATTTATATTTAAGTATACTTATTAGAAATAGAAATTCTTAATAAAAGAAGGTATCTGGGGGATCTTTTCATAATTAGTCATAATCAAAAAAGAGTGAATTCTCACCAAATAAAATAGTCTCATTTCATATATCACAGTATGAAATCTATACCTGAAAGCCACCTTAGGAAGGTTGTTTTTATATATCCTATTTTTGTGCTCTCTGTGCTATATAGAACTTTTCTTGGATAGCCAACTTCAGAGCCTTTTTTAAATACACGTTGCTTTATTCAAAAACCATGTCTAAAACCCGACTCAAGCAGGAACTCATTCAAAGCAAATTTCTGTAAGGACTGTTTTGTTGTTCTTTTCCCCATTCTGAAGGCTGCGGACAGTGGTAGGAAAATCTGTGCTATGTCAGCACTTAAGAGAGGTTCACAAGCATTCTTCACACTCTGTCTTCCAATTGTACGCATGTGTAGAAAGAAGCTTAGTGTCATTTCCAGGCTCCAATCACAAAGACCTGAATTTTGTTTTCAGAAAGTGTTAAGACTCTGCAGAGAGCCAGGGTCAGTAACAGAAGAGAAAATGAATTCTAGGGAAGCAAGCAGCACTCCAAGGACACCATGAACAGCATAGCCCATTAGAAGTCCTAGGCCAACTAAGACTAGACATCTACTCCAATTTATAATTTGTTTGCTGATGAGCCCCATTCTCTCTCCCAAAGTACCTGAAAAGCAGAATGTATCATGGAGTTTTCATAGTATATTCTCATTATTCAGATTCCGTTATTTGCAAATTTACCAACTCGCTAAAATGTACGTGTAACCCCAATATCAATATTCATGGCACTTTCGCAGTCATTTTTGGACACACACAGAGCAATGGAAAACTGGAGGCACCCTGCGCGCCCGTTCCCAGCTGAGGTCCACGGGCAAGACTCTGCCTTTGTTTCAGCCTTCAGAACGTGTGCAGATAGCTTTCTCAGGCTGTTTAGTGGTATTTTCTTGTGTTTTTGTGCTTTTTGTTGATTTTGCTGCTCAAGATGCTTTATGAGCAGGTGCTGGAAGGCTGCCGACTATTGCTAAGAACAAAAAGACTCTTTTGTGCCTAACAGAGAAATTAAGTGTTGGATAATCTTCATTCAGACACAAGGAATAGTGCTTCTGGCAGTGAGTCCAATGTTAATTAATCAACAACATATATTAAATAAAATATCTTTAAGTGGAAACCTACATATGAAAGTTTTATAACCAGAAGCTCCCAGGAACCTAGCCCTTTCTTTCCCCTAGAAGCAAAGATTTTGGTATTCACTGATTCAGTGTTTGTAAAGAATTTATAGAATATGTAACTACAGCAAATGAGGATCTATTGTAAATGTACCCATTACAATAAAAAAAAAAGTAGAGTTTAGTCTAAACTATTCTCATTCCTGGAAGGCTTATTCAACGATATTTTTAGGTTGTTATTCCTTTATTACAGTTACACCCGGGGGGGGGGGGAATATATATATATATAAAATCAAACAACAAAATAAATGGAAAACTCTTCATAATGCTACCAGAAAAAACTACTGCTAACACTCTGATGTTTAGATTTACAGAAGAGTTTATATATGTGTGCACACACAGTGATAGAAACTGCTATTTTCATTTAATGTGCTATATATATCTTTCCATCAATAAATACAGTTTAATAGTTACCTGGCATATCATTTTATAGATATTACATAGTTTATTTTACTGATCTTCATATTGTATATATTTAAGTGGTTTCACATACATACACACATTTTGTTTGTTGTAAATAACAAATAATAATAAGTAATAAATATACTTGTTTAAAAGTAATAAATAGATTTGTTTCTACAACACTGTAAACTTGTTCCTTGGAGGAAAAAGTAGAAGTGGATATGTCAGGTGTGGAGGTTTTGATACCTGTCAAAATATACTCAAAAAGTTGGGTCAAATAACATTCTTATTTGATTGTATGAAAATGATTTCCTTACATTCTTACTAATGCTGAGCACTGGAACTCCTTTTAATGTTTTCTGATATGCTCTTGATAAAAAATTATTTACCATTATGGCTTTAACTTGAAGATTAACTCTAGTAATTTGAATATATTTTCATGTTTACTGGGAGACTGTACTCATTTGTAAAATACATATGTTTTTTCTATACGGCTATTTAAGAACTCATCTTTCACTCATTAACTGGTAAGAAATCATTTTATATTAAAGGATATGCTATCATATATGTTCCAAAAATTCTTCTCAGTGCAGTATTTTTTTACTTTGTTCATATATGTATTTTGTTTCTTTATATTTGGTGGTAAAGAATTTTTTAACTGTCACATAGTCATATCATTCAAACTTCTTCTATAATTTCTGCTTTTGACATCATGGTTCTAAAATTCTATAGTTATATAACATTATATTCCAGTACTATATGGTTTAAATCTTCACATTTAATCACTTATAACTAATGATTAGTTCATTTGTGGGTAACTACTAGTTGGAATGAGTAATTTTGAAAATCCAGAGTATCAGTGCAAGTCTATTTCCAATTTTCTAAGTTTTAATTAGGAATAGTTAAGGAGCAGTACTAAATAATACATTTTTAGCATCTTTCATTGAATCATAGGGTTTTCCCCTCTCGTTTCTTTATGTGATGAATTATCTCATCACATAAAGAATTCAAATACCATTCCCACATACTTGAAATAAAGCAGATAATTAACATATCTGTGAATTTAATTGCTAATACCTTTTTAGTATTTTGCCATCGTACGTGTGTTAGGCCTTTGGGATCTATGCTTGTAACATTCTTAAATTAGGGTCCTGCTGATTTTATAAAGTGAATTGGAAAAATCTATTTTTTTGTACTGGGAACTTTTTCTATAGACAGAAATTGTCATTCTCTGAAGGACTGAAAATACTCGTATTTCAAACCACCTGTACCAACACTCTTTGGAGAAATTTTTGACAATATTTTCTACTTCAAACGTGTTTATTGTCACATTTAGATTTTCTCTTTCTCATTTTGATATTTAGTATTTTTGTTTAAAATCAACCATTTCAATCTGATTTTCCTACTATCCTAACATTTCACTATTTCCATCTCATCCATATTTATTTTGTCCCCATTCTTTTTCCTCATATTTGTATTGTGTTTCCTCTCACTTTCATTAAACTTGTTACTTTCTCTGAATTTTTCAATTGGAATTTTTTTCCTACATCGTCCTATTTTCTTCATTTTATTTTCTGTGTTAGTTTGTTTTTCTTTCACTAACTTCTTGATTTGTAGCCTTCTATCCTAAATATATTCTGAAATGTTCTTTTTGATGTTGCACTTAATCTTGGAAAAGATTCTATGTCATTCATTTGGCTGCACAGCACACTTGCCGAGAAACGAAATGATTATTCAGAATCCAATAATTTGGAACAGAGCGGCCCAGATGGGCTATACCGCGAGGCACCAGCAAGAAGTGCAAGGCACCAAGGTAAAGCCTGGAGTCCGGGTAGACTCTCGGTTTTGTTATCCTATAGCCGAATGTACAGTATGCAGAAGCAAGGAGGGGAGAACAACTCAAGAAAGCAATTATGTGGGGCGGGGGCGGGGGAGGCAGCAGGGAACTGTGCACGTACTATTAGCAAGGCTCCTATGGAGGCATTAACTAGGGGGCTGCAGGGGATGGGAGAAGTGACCTCAGCAGGCATAGCTATCTTATCCACCATCATCACTTTTTTCAGCTTGTAGTGTTTCCAGACCGACGGAGGCATGTGGCTTTTGACACTTGCATAGAGCTATTGCCATTTAAGCAGGTTCCTGTCCTTACTGTCTCTTTTACCCACAGAGGGCTTGCCCTCCTACACATTTTGTTATGCAAGATTTTTTGATATAACTCACATTAACTTTTTTTTCTCACTCATCTTTAAAGAAGACAAAATATGAGAAGAGCAATGTTCATCCTCACACTCTACTGAATTGCCTTTTCCTATTCTCTGTACACCACAGTCTAGTTCACTGGAAAGCGTGCTCAGCTTCCAGCCCTTTCCTGATTTTCTCAGGTTCAAACCAAGACACCTTTCTGCACTAAGGTGGTGGCATTTCTGAACTGCTTATTGCCTATTGTTCTGATACCCCAAATGAATTGTAATACATAAAAGAATTATAGATTATACTAGACCAGCACCTCTCTCAGAGCTCCCTCTGAATGCAGAACAAATTCTCAAGATGTGTGACCCACCACTAGTTTTTCCTCATGTTTGAACACCTCTAATCTAGGACTTGAAATTATCTGTCTAGTTACTTAAAGACAATAAAAAAGGGAAAGTGAACAAAATAGAGAGGAAGATAAATTTATGGCAAGGAGAAGTGTGGTCAGTTCCTGCTTATAAATCAGAACAAGGAGTTGGAGAGTGTCAAAGTAAATAGCTATTTCCTCCAGTGAGCTCTGTTTTGAAAAGCAAACTCCAGAGACAACATGGAGGCGTAACTTAGGCACTGCTTAATTCCCTGCAAAGAACACAGACCTGGTGCAGGAAAACATAAGCCTGGGAAATCTCATGATGCCAGAAAGAAAGAAAGTCCTCACAAAATAAAATAAGAACATACAAAAAGGGCACAGAATCTGGATCCTAAAAGTCCCCAGTGGCCAAAGTTGAAAA
Organism: Mustela erminea; assembly: GCF_009829155.1. Classification (NCBI taxonomy): domain Eukaryota; kingdom Metazoa; phylum Chordata; class Mammalia; order Carnivora; family Mustelidae; genus Mustela; species Mustela erminea. Next base: position 129,852,439 of record NC_045616.1, read on the forward strand.
CAAGTTGAGCAACAAAATAAAGAACAATAGTTCTGAATTATAACGCCCCCCCAAATAAATATATATGAGACAATATGTAAATAAATATGTAAATAAGTGCAAAGTAAGGACTATTCTTTAAGAAAAAATTTCAGTTAATACATGGAGGAATGAGAGAAATAGGAAAGCACCAATAGAACATCACAATAACCATTGCTGCAGGCAAGACCATTGATGCATGCCTAAGTTAATGAGTAGATTTTTAGTAGAAAAAGGGAAGTTGCAAAATCTCAAAGTATCTCCCCCCAAATATTTAGTAATTACAAAGAAAAAAAAGAACAGCTTCGCAGTGGAAAATCCTGGCAAACACCAGCTTAGTCAAGTGGTCAGGTCAAAATCACTACCAATACACACTGACATCATGTTTGCCCTGCCATGGTGCACGGACAAGGGCATATCACTGCCGTGGTATCCTTCCCAGGAAAAAATAATCTTGACAACGCATCAAACAAACCCAAAGAGATGTCCCAGAATATAGTGAGCTATTCTTCAAAGCTGAGCTATTCTTCTGTCAAGGCCATATAATAAATAGACTGAGAAACTGTCACAGATTGGAAGAAACCAAGAAACTACACATCTAAATGCAATGTGGGAGGCTGAATTGGATCCGGGGCCAGGAACAAATGAAAAAAAAAAAAAAAAAAAAAAAAAAACCAAAACAAACTGGTGAAATGTGTAACTAAATTCTGTATTTTAGTTAATAGTATTGTTCCAAGGTTAATTTCAGCTCTGATGAGTCTTGTGGTTTTTATAAGATGTTAACATAAAGGGAAGCTGGGTGAAAATAGATTCAGAAACTATTGTTTCGGCAACTCTCCTATAAATCTACCTCAAATTTAAAATTTAAAAATAAACTTAATTTGATAAAAATAATCACATAAATTTCATGTATCTCTGATAAATACCTAATAAAAGGTATATACCTAATACCTAATATATTAGGTATCTCTGATACCTAATAAAAGACTAATCTGTAAATAAAATCTGTATTCACTCTGCCCTCAACATTCTAACCATTCAAGATTGTAGAATTTCTTTCAGCCATAAGAACATTTTCCTGCTCTGGAATTCATAAAAATAGAAAATAGAAAAAATCTGTACATAGGTCAGATTTTATTCACTATCACCCTGTAGGAATTTGGGCTTAAGGAACTGGTATAAGAAAATGTTGATGCTTTGGCGACTGCTATTAATAAAGTCCTTTGCCTCTGACCCAAGATTTTCACATGTTCTTCCAGCATCCACAAAACTGTAGCAAGTCTAACTGGCTGGCTTGTAAGAAAAGGAAAAATCTCAAGACTCTTCAGAGTTCTTCACACTTTCAGTTCTACTTTCTTGTGCAACAGAAGAGCAACAGAGGTGTTGAAAAATCAAATGCCTAAGGTGTTTGGCAGGTAATTTAGATAAATAAAGCAAACCAGAAGAAGATGTTGACAAGGTGGAGAGTTTGCTCCTTGTTTAAAAGGTATAATTCCCATTCCAACTGATTACTGTAGGCCCAGTGCTGCCAGATTGTCTGATTTTTCTTATGAGTAGCCAAAACTCTCGTTAGTAATGCCAGAATTTTGAATATTAACAGGTTAAAAAAATTCTAAAGCATGTTATGAGTTCAACAAAACACGGATCAGTGTGTCATAGATGTTGCTACCTTAATCTACTGTTAGTTGCCAAAAGACAGTGGTTCGGTGTCTTCTGCTTATAGACTGCATAAGATAATTCATTAATAAGCTTCTTATGTTTTCCTTCATTTCGAATCAGTTCTGTGTTTATAAAATACATAGAGTAGGTGGCTTTGACAATTTATTCTTCAAACTCACCCTAACATTTTTCTGGAAGAGAACATGACAGGAACATATAGGGCAAGAGAGATACTCAGGAAAAATAAATTAAACAATAAAATTCTCAGGATCTGACTTACTTTTTGCCTCCATGATCTGTCTTTGGAGAAATGAGGGCAGCAGTTTCAGGGAAAATGAAACACTGTATTTTGTTTATTGGTTATTCAATCAGATATGCACTGCTGAGTCTTCAACATTGTGTTTTAGCTGTTCTACATTTGCTGGCTAACGATAAAGAAAAAGCATATTAAAATAAGATGCTGGTAAGAACATCAAAGATTGAATGAAAACTTGGGCCATTCCATTTCGCACTATAAAAATGCCTAAATCTAGAATTTTCTCACAATTTGAACATCCTATTTTTATTGGTACTCTTTATATAATAACCTCCATAACAAAATAGAAATATTGTCTGAAAATTTCACAAAAACTATTCCAGACTCTTAAACCAAAGTATTTAAAGGAAGATATATCACTCTTAATTATTACTTATTTCAAAAGCCTTCAACCCAAGCATGATACTCATAAAACAATAACATGTGGAAAGACATGGGAAATAATAGAATTTAAAATAGATTTTATCTTAGCCAGACAATTTATAATAAGGGAAACCAAAGCTTTGGTTCTAAAAAGTATCCCATGATCTGAGTTGTTATGTAGTGGAATGGGCCAACCAGATGGTTTTTTTTTTTCTTTTTTATTTATCAACTGCACTGTGCTCCCTCTAACCAGAGAGAGGCTATTATTACATGCTATTCCATGAAATGCTCTTCCCACAGAACCCTCTCTGTGCCTGACTTTCCTTCAGATCTCAACTCCCTTGCTATTGTCCCAGGAAAACCTCATTCCCTCATTCTCTCCTAGTACCCCTTGTCTATTTTCTGTAGCACTCCCCACAGTTATGGTTAGTAGAATAATGTCCTTATTCCCACTAGATTGTAAGACCAAAGAAGACAGTACCCACTTCTGCTTTTATTTTCCACTCACTCCTCAATTCCAAGTAGATTTCTTTACATATGGTAGGCACTCAACTCAAACTTGTTAAATCCATGAATAAACAGAGACCAGATTCTAAGATGCTAGTCTTAAATCCACCACTGTCAACTGACTTCAGGCAAATCACTTACTTTCTTCATCTGAAAAATGAAGAGTAAAACAATAGGGCTGTTTCAACAAATATAACAATTTTAAAGATTATAAATGACAGTTACTGTCTTTTTAGCCTCAGGCTGATATTTAAGTTTTTATTTTGTTCTGACTCAATAGTTTCAATATTATCCCAATGCCCACAGAAGGATCATTTGCAACTAGTAAAAATGCAAACTATCCATTTGCTATGTATGCATTTCAATGGCTTTAGTATAGTCACTGAGTTACAGAACCATCGCCACAATTTTAGAACATTTTTATCACTCAATCCTTTTTTGTCTTATATTATAGAGCCACTCCAGCTTTCTTACAGTTGCAGGTGGCATGATAAATCTTTCTGTATCCTATTATCTTCAATCTATTAGTATCTTTGAATACAAAATGTGTCTCCTGTAGACAGCATATAGTTGAATCTCAATCCAATTAATTTTATCTTCCTTTAAATGAATGGTTTTTGAATCCAGTATTTGAGATTTGCCCTGCTTCCTAGCTGTGTATGTTCCTGATTTTCCCTGGTAAACTCTCTGGTCCATGGTTTGGCTGACATCTCTAATAAAGCTACCTGTCTCCTTACATGCTTCTCACCACAATCTCTGTTGTATGTGAGAATGCCCTTAGGCTTGAACTTTTTCTCATTCTGGTGCAAATAAAATCAATTCCTTTGAGAGCAGCTCAGGAGCTCCTTGTTTTATAGTTTGCGACACCCTCCCCCTCCACCCTGGTGTACAAATACCTAAGCCATAGCTTGGAGCTAGGGGCAGGGAAAATGGCACAGTTCTGAGTGAGTTTGAAGTTCTCCGATGAGAGGAGTTTAATAAGAGCATGGAAGCTATTTTCTGGGGAGAAAAAGAATTTAGGTGGTTACTATCCCTTAAATGCTCGATAGAATTCAAAGTGAAGTCAACATGGGATTGAAGGGTTTTTTTAAATGAGAAGCTTTTTAAATATAAAGTGAATTTCTCTTGCAAATATAGGGCTCAATGAGTTTTCATTTTAATTCCAGACTAGTTAACATACAATGTCACATTCAATCCACGTAAACAATATAGTGATTCATTATTTCTGAATCTTATTATTTGCATCCTGATCAGTAGTCCTTAATTGTTTGTACATGTCTTACACATTTTGAATAGTCACTGTATGTTGTGGATGCTACATTGTTCAATGTCTGGATTTTTCCTGTTCCTTAATAGAGTGTGTTTTTTCCCTCCAGCTGCTTACTAATTTACTTGCACATCTGTTTGATGCTTTCAAGGCTCATATTTTAACTTTGTCAGGGAGAGCCTAGGGTGGACTTCAGTTTAAAACTATGTTTACTCTTTAGAGGTGTGGTTCTTCTGCGAACTCTACAGTATGCCAACTTTCATGAGAACTCTTTAGTCAGAGTGAAGACTGGTCTGAACTTGAACATCATCCAACCTTGTGCGAGCTCCATAAATTATTCATTTCACCACTGCCTGGTGGTTGTTTTTACCCAAGAGCTGGAGCTTTGCCTGGCCTCGTGGGGTCTCCCTCTGTGCATGCACAACTGAGGATCCAGCCAAAGACTCCATGGGTTCCCCTATGCAGAGTTCTGGAGCTTCTTTTCCTTTACCCCCAGTACCCTACCCTGCAAATCCTCACTGCCTCTGTAGCCTGGAAACCTGAACTATCTCGCTGAGAGTACCATGCCCTATTTGACCCCTCACTCCTGTGAAGTCCTTCCAGACAGAAAAATCAGAAGATCACAGTGCTCAGTTTGTTTCCCTTCTCTTGGGGATTTCAGTTCCTTATACCATTGCCCAACATCTTAAAACAGTTCTATCATGTATTTTCCCTAGTTTTCTAGTCATTTAGAACAAGGGCATTGGTGGGTACTGTTTCCTTCTGACGCCTAAAGCAGAAATGCTTTAAGTTGTGTTTTAAGAGGAATGCAGGACACAGACCATGTGGGGCCCGGCAGACTAGAAAAGGAGTCTGGATTTCACGTGAGGAGCCATAGAAGGGTCCAGGCAGGGTAGGGATAAAAGATGATCTACATTTGTTAAGTATAATTGTTAATGGAGAATGGACTGTAGACGAAGAAGAATGGGAGCAAGTAGACCAGATACAAGTCTCCTTCAATATTCCAATTTCTTCCAGTGTGGTGGTGGCTTAGACTTCTTAATAGCATGGTAAAGAAGAGAAGTGATGACGGTGGAAAAATATTTGGTAATAGGATATTCGGTGTAAGGGAAAGGGAGAAATCAAGAATGGCTCTCAGGGTTTTGCTGTCCAGCTAAATATATATCATTTCTTTGTAAAGCAAGACCTGCTTCATCAACATCCACGTATTAGTTTGCTGGGGCTATGGTAATTAACTACCACAGACTGGGTGGCTTAAACACCAGAAGCTGGTCTCAATTCTGGAAGCAAAAAGTACAAAAACAAGGTGTCAGCAGAGTTGGTTCCTTCTGAGGGTTGTGAGAGAAGGATGTGTTCCAGGCCTTTCTCCTTGGCTTATAGATGGTCCTTTTCTCCCCATGTCTCTTCACATCGTATTCCCTATGCCCAGTAAATTTCTCCTTTCTATAAGAATACCAGTCACATTAGATTAGAGCCCACTCTTATAGCCTTATCTTAATTTGGTACATCTGTAAAGAACTTATCTCCAAAAATGGTCACATGCTGAGAGGTTAAAGACTTCAACATATAGGGGCACCTGGGTGGCTCAGTGGGTTAAGCCTCTGCCTTCAGCTCAGCTCATGTTCTCAGGGTCCTGGGACTGAGCGCTCTGCTCAGCAGAAGAGCTGCTTCCCCTTCTCTCTCTCTGCCTGCCTCTCTGCCTACTTGTGATCTCTCTGTGTCAAATAAATAAATAAAATCTTTCCAAAACAACAACAACAACAAAACAAACAAACAAACAAAAAGACTTCCACATATGGATTTGGGGAGGAGAGGGACACAATCTGACCCATAACAGTAGAAAAGTCTGAAAGAAATGACTGTAACCTAGAACTTTTCTCTTTTTTTCTTTTTTTTTTTTTTAAATATTTTATTTATTTATTTGACAGAGATCACAAGTAGGCAGAGAGGCAGGCAGAGAGGGGGCAGGGAAGCAGGCTCCATGCTGATCCCAGGACCCTGGGATCATGACCTGAGCCGAAGGCAGAGGCTTTCAGCCACTGAGCCACCCAGGCGCCCTAACCTAAAACTTTCTTAACTAATGACACATATTTACAAGGTCTTCAAACATATGCACAGAGATAGCATTACAAGTTTTATTCCATGTTCTGCTGGATACACAGCATAATACATACATTAATATTCACCAAGATGTTAAAATCTTATAGATGACTTGATATATGATTATGTGAGGTTTCTAAATTTTAATATGTGGTTTACGTGTGTGTGTAATAGTAACTGATATGGGGTGCCTGGGTCATTCAGTCATTAAGTGTCTGCCTTTGGCTTGGGTTGTGATCCCAGGGTCCTGAGATCGAGCCCCACATTGGGGTCCCAGCTCTGTGGGAGGCCTGTTTCTCCCTCTCCCACTCCCCCTGCTTGTGTTCCCTCTCTCACTCTCTGTCAAATAAATAAACAAAATCTGTCTTAAAAAAAAGTAACTGACTCAAATATTACCTCTTGGTAACAGTGCTTCCTGGTAACACTAGATTTCCAAAAACATTTTAAAAACCATTTCAGGGGCACCTGGGTGGATTAAAGCCTCTGCCTTCGACTCAGGTCATGATCCCAGGGTCCTGGGATAGAGCCCTGCATCTCTGCTCAGCAGGGAGCCTGCTTCCCCTCTCTCTGTCTGCCTCTCTGCCTACTTGTGATCTCTCTCTCTCTCTAATAAATAAATAAAATCTTTATTTAAAAAATTTTCAGTAAAAGGTTTGTAGTGGGAAGTATAAAGAACTAAGAACTAAGACTTATAACTAAGTATAGAGAACTAAAACAACTATAGTTGGGGAGGAGATAGGAAAAGAAGCTCTTGAATACCAAAGGAAAAAATAAAATTTTATATGATCGCAAACAAAGAATTAGTTTCATGAGCAGAATCTTAACATAAAAAGGGTTGTATATAGTCAAATAGGGGGAAAAAAATCTGTTGTGAGAATGAAGAACATTCAACAAAAGAGACCACACAAGTAAAAAAAGTCACTAATGTATCTCTAATATTCAATGAGGTGGTGGTAGGTCTTTGAACTAATAATAAAAAAGTGATGATTAGCCCTATAAATTTTCCTTATACATTGAGGTTATGAATATCTGCAAAGCAGAAAATATTCTAGTATGTTTTACACATGTTCTAATTTTTTAGTTATTGCAGATAATAACTGTATAGTTACAACCCCTCGCAATCATGAGTTTATATTCATTGGGCCAAAAATCTCTTAAGATCTCCCACTTTAGAGATGAAGAAATCAGAAAAGGATAACTTCATCCATTAAATCAAATACAGAATCAGGTCTCTAAAATGCCAAGACAGCAGCCTTATGTTTGAGATTCTCATCCTGGGATGTAGGCCACCCAGACATTCTTTCCCAACACTGTTTTCAAGCAATTTATATTAACTGTACTTTTTTGAAAATTTATTATGGCATGATATAGTGAGTTCTCTGTGCTTCCAAATCTATTTATTCTGAGGACACTAAAGTATTCCTGGTTCCTTACTCAAAGATCCAGCTCTTTTGAATAAGAGAGACAACCCAACTTGTGTCATACTTAATGTCTTGAGTTTAAAATCTCTTTTTCAAAATTCTTTAACTTTATACATGTTATTTCATTTGATTCTCATAACTACCTTTGAAATAAGTATTACTCTTATTTTATAGTTGAAAAAATTAGAAGTAACTTGCCAAATCAGATGTAACTAGAACTTAAATTAAACCAGTGTATTAGTTAGAATGAAGGCAATGCGGCTGAGATGAAGACCCACTTCCCCGTGTCTTCCTCCTAGTTCCCAAACAAAACAAATTGCTTAAAGGTCAGACCTACTTCTCCCATATAATAATCCAGAATATATGGGTCAGGGCTAGCAGGATGGCTTGTATCCTCAAAATCTACCTTTCAACTCTTGGTATAAGAGTCTAGTTATCTCAGGGCACTGGGGTGGCTCAGTTGGTTAAGCGTCCAACTCTTGGTTTGGGCTCAGGTCACAATCTCAGAGTCATGAGACTGAGCCCATCAGTCTCTGCACTCAGTGCACTCTGCCTCTCTCCCTCTCTCCTTCTGTCCCTCCCCCAGCTCACACATGTTCTCTCTAATAAATAAATGAAATCTTAAAAAAAAGAGAGAGAGAAGAGTTTAGTTATCTCTATTTTCCACCCATCAGGAAGGGAAAAGAGGTGTTAGCAACTGCTTTCTTTTAACAGACCCTCATTCCTGATCATATTCCAAGGACCAGAATCTAAATCACATAGTCATATATAGCTACAAGAGAAGGCAGGATGGAAGGGAGGGAGAAAGAAGGGAGGAAGAGAGGGAGGGAGGAAGGGGGAGAAAGAAAGAATGAGAAAGAGAGCAAGAGAAAGGAAAGAAAAAAAGGAAGGGAGGGACAGAGAGAGAGAAAGAGAGAGAAAGCAAAAAAGGAAGGGAGAGAGAAAAGGAGAGAGGAAGGAAGAAAGGACTCTAGCTGGGAGGTCATCCACCAAGTGTGGTGGGAGAGTGATATTATCACTCGATTAATAGATGCAGAATGTGTTAAGAAAAACCCACATAGCTCCTATAGACAATGTGGGGAAAAAAAGATACGGCGACAAGGAGACTAAATAGTACCTACTTCTTTCTTACAAAATGAGAGGGTCATAAACCAAGAAGTTAATTGAGAATCTATCAAGTAAAAATCTGGTTAAGAATATCCTACAATGCACCATTCCCAATTACCTAGGTAACACATCCCATTTCTTATTATTATATTCATACCATTTTTATGTAAATAGATTAATCATAATCAGAAGAGGATTAAACAAAGTCTAGTTAACTCTGCCTGGGGGAAGATCTAGGGAGGGTTCTGAGAGTGGCTTTAGCATCTTGCAAAGGATAAGACAGATAACAAGAGACTTGAATTAGATAAAAGGGTCTACACCAGAAGCTTTGGGACCCTGAAACTTTCCTGAGTTCTCCACAACTCCTTCTGATTGGGTCAGGGTCAAAGTAGATATAGGGGCACCTGGGTGGCTCAGTGGGTTAAGCGTCTGCTTTCAGCTCAGGTCATGATCTCAGGGTCCTGAGATCACGCCCCATATCGGGCTCTCTGTTCACCAGGGAGCCTGCTTCCCCCTTTCTCCCTCTACCTGCCTCTCTCTACCTACTTGTAATCTCTGTCTGTCAAATAAACAACAACAACAACAAAAATCTAAAAAAAAAATAAGTAGATATAGATTTGCCTTGCCTTTGATAGTGCCACTGCTGCATGGCAAGAAATGCTCGAAGGAACATGTTTACTAGAGTCATCTAAGTGCTTTTATTCCAAAAATATTATTAAGTATTTGTGTACTTAGGAATTTTAGAAACAAAGAATGCATACAGGAGGTAACAACAGATGATCAAACACATTAACTTACATGTAGTCCAGGAGTATATTCTGAAGCAAAAAGGATATAGTTGAAATGGAGATATTTCATTTAAGAATTTAAACACTAGGTATAGACTTGAGATTCAACAGATAATACTCTGAATAGGCTTTCACTGCCTGAAGCTGATGATTTTGGTAGCTGCACATACTATGGATTTAAATAAAACTAAATGTCTCATAACTAAAATTCATAATAAAAGTCTCCTGTCTGCCTATGTTAGGTCCCCAATGTTGGGTCCCCCAATAATGGGTCCATGGTCAAAGGAGCGAGGCTGATACAAAGCGAAAGTCAAGCAAAGCTCTATTTCACGCCAAGCATCAAGAATCAAACCAAGCTGTCAAACAGACAAGTTGGGGCCACCCCTTACAGAGAGGACGACCCCTCCCTGTCTCACAGACTAACTTTTATAGAGCAAAGGTCACGTGGTTGGGCCTGGCCACACACAGTTGGCCAATGAGATTGCAACACACGGAGAAAGCTGCACAGTCATGCTAGGTCACACACAGGAGGCCAATTGAACTACAATTCACCCATAGTAGACATTTGCACTAGCCTATCACCTTGGCGAGAATTGCCCCCCCCCAAAGGCGGGGCCAACACTCCTTGGTAGCTAGGAAGACAGTATGCCGACTCTACTGATAGGATGTCTCCACCTGACCCAACTCATCCCTGCATTTGGGCTATTATCTCTACCTGACCTGACCTACCCTTGTATTTGGGCTTTGTTACCTGGGACTGGTTTCCCGAACTTGCTTTCAAATAAGTTCCCCTGGGAGGGGGCAGGGTCAATTTAAGTTTCACTGTATAAACAACAAAATGGCTGTTCAACCGAGGTGGGGCCACTTTGGCTAAATAGGCCCTTACACCTTCATCTCAGTTTATGTTTCCTTAAAATTCTCCATTTTGATCTTCAAGATTCTTCAACGGTATTCACAGAAGTTCTTTCCTTGCCTTCCCCTATTACCCTATCATCTACTCTGCTGTTCAAACAGCAGATCTACTCATTACTCACTTTTTCTTCTGGATATACTTCTCTTATCTGGTTAAGTCAAACTTCACCTTGGAAAGATTCTAGAATCTCAAACTCTATTTCTTTACTTCAAGATCTCCTGAATAATCTTCCTCCTATGGAAGCAGATAAGCACTGTCCACCCAGAGCGAGGCATTACAAAGAGAAATTTTGCAAAGAGGTAAATGGTGGGGGTGGATAAAAACAAAGAAGTGGTGTTAGTATGGTGGGGGTCATCTACCAGGGAACAACTATATGGAGAGTAGGTATCATGTGTTTGGAATTACATGTTCTTCTCTTCAAGAGTTTAGAATAGATCCATCAAGCAGTACCAACAGCTCATTGCCTACCTAATACCTATTCTTTACTTTTTCATAAGTGACAGAAATGAGGTATATCCAGAGTGGTAATAGTCCTAGCCTCATTTGCAATGAAGAATAGTTTTCGTGACTGAGTTCTGGGCAATGAGAGCTAAGTTTTTACCTTGGTCTTCCTCAGGGGCTCCCTTAAAAAGACAACCAAGAACTGAAACATGCCTATTTTTGCCCTGTCCACTTTCTTGCCACTTTCTGGCTGGCTGGAAAGCTCCTGTGACAGATGGACTCAGCAGCCACCTTACACCATCAGGCAACATAGAATCCACAGGGAAAAGAAGGTGGAACTGAAAGATAAGAGGAGACTTTGGACCCTGATGAGTTGTCCTGCCAATTCTCAACAATCTGCAGACTGCTCTCACTTGAGAGAGAACTAACTCTCTAGCTTGACCAAGTTCCTTTAAGGTTACTCTTAAATGCAGTGGAATTAAATCTTAATTGATAAAATCAAGCTAAATTCTTTTCACTAAATGACCCTGGAGAATGGGAAGTGGAGAAGCAATAATGTTAACAATGATGTCACCATGTTAATGATAATAATTTAAGGACTGAACAAAACCAGTTTACTGTAACTTGTACTTTGTGTGGTATATTGTCAAGGTTACTCATACTTAAATTTGTCTGAAGTCTCCTTAGAAGGTTAGTTGTCACTCTTCAAAGGCCATTATTATTCTATCTACTTTTGAGCACCATTATGCAAATAAAAGATGGACATAGGGAAGAAAAATGTTCAAAAATATTTTGCATTGAAAAAAATATTTCATTTTCCTTATTTGTTACCACTGTCGTGGAGAAGGGGTACTTGCTATTTTGTTTGGGGAACAGTTGAGCAAACAACATTATCAGGCTCAAAAAATAACAGAATTGAAGCTTAACAGAAAATAATTTTGAAAGAGCTATACCATTTTCTTTACAAAAACATATGCAGAATGCAGTGATCCGAGTTTTAAGCAGCATTTTTTGACCAAAGAATCCAGCTGAATTCCCGTTGTCCAAATAGGATATTCACTTCTCAGACATCTTTTGGTCCTCAAACTAAAAACAGAAATAATGCAACGCTGTCATATCCAGAAACTTAAATACCTGTAACATTTGGGGGAGGAAGGGAGGCCTGTGGTCACCTTGTTCAAGCTGTAGCACGTGAATTAAATGTTTCCAAACAATTCTGAATAAGTAAGAGATAGCAGGCACAGAAACAATACAATATACCAAAACAACACAAATCCTAAGGCTGAAGTTTCCTTTTTGGGACTGTAGAAGAGATATGTGTTGTAGGAGGTGGTTTTCTGACACTGGGCTTTTTTCCTTGCCGAATTCTCAGAAGTGGTCTATCTCTGGAGTGTGCGTCCTCTTTCGCACAAGGGTCACAATCACTGTATTTCAATAGCTTGACGAAATTACCTTCTCTTCTGCATTCAATTCAAACTCTCTTCTTTCTTCCTCTTTCCCATCTAGAGACGTGTTTAAAAATTGCCAGCTGCTCATGAGGGATAAGCTTCTTGTCAGCCTTTTGGTCTAAAAATTAGTCACTGGAGTTTCAATAGTTCCCCACATCATCAGCCACAAGCATGCCCAGTTGTGTGCTCTCCGCCTCCCATCAGCAAGCTTCTCTCCTGAACTCCCCTTTTGTTCTATGTTCTGTCTTCAAAACATTTTTCTCAAGCTCCTTTCAAAAATACTTTTACAAACTACTTGATGCAAGTAAAAGAGTCTGGAAGTGCCAAGTTAAGATCTTCACAACACCCCTAACTCAACATATTGTAGAGATTGTATAAATTAAGCTTGAATCTTTACCATATAACCTGTGATGGAAAATACTCTATGAATCCAGCGTCAGGGGGGCCATTTTATGACTTTCTAGAACATCCAATGTTTCCATTAAAATGTAGTCTGCTACTTCAATATTCAAATAAAAAACAAAATTCTAGGATTCACAGGATTAAAGTTAATCTTACAATTACTGACACTTTGTCCAACACAAAAAATGTAGACTAATTTTTTCTTCAAGTCTCATTCTAATGCTGTTCCTAAGTAATTGCTTAATTAAAAGTGGGTGTCTTGAGTCCCATAACTGAAAGGATCTTTCTTCCTCCTACCCCCATCTCTAAAATAAATTTTCAAAGACTCAGATTTTTATAGTTTTTTAGCATTTCATTTCAATCTTTTTAAAAATATACATTATTTGATCTATCTTCTTCAAGGAGCATAAAACATTTCAAAGCTCCAGCAAATGCATTCACTATAACAGGATAAAAAGACAGTAAAGTATGTGCTTTTCCCTCTCACATAAATAAAGCCATTTTTCAAACATCTTCCGTCCCAAATTTATCTTTAATGAACATAAGAATATTTTGTTATGGAAAAAAATCCTAAAAAGTAATGGCTTACAGAAGAAAATGCTATCTTATTTTTAAAATACTTAATGTCTGGCACTTAATAAAAACTTATAAATATGAAAATACACCTTTTTACCTATCAAATTGAAAAAGATTTTCAAAATATATAACTAGCCTCAGTCTATGACACAGTAGTAAATTTGATATTCTCAAACACTGCTGGTGGGAATAAAATTCCTCTAAATTTCTGGGAAGCAATCTGATAATCTTTCTCAAGAGCTTCAGGATTATTTACATGAATCAATCCAGAAATATGCACAAAAATCATAAATTCTATTTGTACTTTTAGAATAAAGAGATATTAAAAGCTGCCTATATAAGAACTTATCAAACTCAACACCCAAAAAACAAATAATCCAGTCAAAAAATAGGCAGAAGACAAGAACATACATTTCTCCAGAGAAGACATACAAATGGCCAACAGACACTTCCATAAAAAGATACTCAACATCACTCATCATCAGGGAAACGCAAATCAAAGCCACAATGAAATACCACCTCCCACCAGTCAGAATGGCTAAAATTAACAAGACAGGAAACAACAAAGGGGAACCCTCTTACACTGCTGGTGGGAATGCAAGCAGCTACAGCCACTCTGGAAAACAGCATGTTAAAAATAGAGCTGCCCTACGACCCAGCAGTTGACTACTAGGTATTTACCCCAAAGATACAAATGTAGGGGACGCCTGGGTGGCTCAGTTGGTTGGATGACTGCCTTCGGCTCAGGTCATGATCCCGGAGTCCCGAGATGGAGTCCCGCATCGGGCTCCCAGCTCCACGGGGAGTCTGCTTCTCTCTCTGACCTTCTCCTCACTCATGCTCTCTCTCACTGTCTCTCAAATAAATAAATAAAATCTTTAAAAAAAAAAAAAAAGATACGAATGTAGTAATCTGAAGGGGCACCCATACCCCAAAGTCCATAGCAACAATGTCCATAATAATCAAACTGTGGAAAGAGCCGAGATGTCCACTGACAGATGAATGTTTAAAGAAGATGTGGTAGTGTCTGCCTTTGGCTCAGGTCCTAATCCCAGGGTCCTGGCATAGAGTCTCCTGGCTGGCTCCCTGCTCAGTGGGGAGTGTGCTTCTCCCTCTGCCCCTACCCTTGCTCATGCTCGCTCTCTCTCTCTCAAATAAATAAAATCTTAAAAAAAAAAAAAAAGATGTGGTATGCATGTGCACATGTGTGTGCGCGTGCCCACACTGGAACCTTACTTAACCATGAGAAAGGATGAATACTTACCATTTGCATCAACATGGATGGAACTAGAGGGTATTATGCTAAGCAAAATGAGTCAAACAAGGAAAGATAATTATCATATGGTTTCACTCATATGTGGAACATAAAAAACAGGGCAGAGGATCATAGTGGGAGAGAGGGAAAACAGAATGGGAAGTTATTACAAGGGGAGAAAAACCATCAGACGGGGGATGGGGTAACTGGGTGATGGGCATTAAGGAGGACATGGGATGTGATGAACACTGGGTGCTATATGCAACTTATAATTTACTAAACACTACCTCTGAAACTAATGATTACTATAAGTTTACTAAATGAATTTAAATTTTTAAAAAGCTGCCTAGATCCAATATGCAATTAGATAGGCAAATTACAGTATAACCACTTATTTTAGTATTATGCAGCCATTAAGAACCATATTTCTGAAGAATATGTAATAGGTAAGTTCTCATACTATAATTTTTCTAAATGAAAAATGCACAACAGAAGGCTGAACATAATTTATGACCCACAGGCTTGTTTTATGTTGTTTGTAAAAATGGCCATGATAAGTGGGTCTCCTGTGAACTGTTCTTGAGCAGCACCATTCCATCTGACTCAGTCTGGCCATAAAATTTTTTTTTGGGCAATTAGGCATCAGCTACTGTGAAGCAAGCAGAGGCTTAACAAGTGCTCCCATGTGGGAGTTTGCCTTCGTGCTGTTTTCTGGAACCCTAAGACCACCATGTCAAGAAGCCCAGGATAACCGACAGGAAAATGGAAGGCCGTGTGAAATAGACAAGCCATTCCCACTTGAGGATCCCTAAAACTAACCAACTAGTCAGTCAAATGCCAGACATAGTGAAGTTACCCAAGATCGGCCACCATCAGCCAAACCACCAGGTGACCACTTCAGCTCGGAACAGAAACACGGCCAGCTAACCCACAGAACTGTGAACCAAATTACTATGCGTTTTTTGGGGTTTTTTTAGGCCATTAGATTTCAGATTTAGTTGATCTAAAAAAAGCAAAAACTGATATAGATAGCAAGATGATCTTTTCCTTTAAAGCATTCTAAGTTTTCTAAATTCAGTAAAATTTTGGGGTCCATGGTCAAAGGAGCAAGACTGATACAAAGCAAAAGTCAAGCAAAGCTTTATTTCGTGCCAAGCATCAAGAATCAAACCGACCGTCAAACAGACCACTTGAGGTCTCCCCTTACAGAGAGGACAACCCCTCCCAGCCTCACAGACTAACTTTTATAGAGCAAAGGCCATGTGATTAGGCCTGGCCACACAGAGGTGGCCAATGAGCTTGTAAAATACAGAGAAAGCTGCACAGTCATGCTAGGTCACACACGGGTGGCCAACTGAATTACAATTTACCCCATAGTAGCTATTTGAACTAGCCTATCACCTTGGTGAGAATTGGCCCCCCAAAAGGCGGGGCCCACACTCCTTGGTAGCTAGGAAGACAGTACTACTGATTGGATGTCTCCACCTGACCTGACTCATCCCCGGATTCGGGCTATTATCTCCACCTGACCTGACCCACTCTTGTATTTGGGCTTTGTTACCTGGGACTGGTTTCCCGGACTTGCTTTAAATAAGTTCCCCGGGGTCAGTTTGGGGGAGGGGGGTGCAAACAGGGTCAATTTAAGTTTTACTGCATAAACAACAAAATGGCTCTTCAACCGAGGTGGGGCTGCTCTGGCTAAATAGGCCCTTAAAAAATCAGTGTGAACTGTATTTAAAATGAGAAGATAATCTTGTTTTATAATGAAAAACAAATATAAAAGAATAAAAATAGCTGAAGAGGGGTGCCTGGTTGACTCAGTGGGGCATGTGACTCTTGCTCTCAGGGTTGGGAATTCAAGCACACGCTGGGTGTAGAGATGACTTAAAAACAAAATCCTTAAAAAAAAAAAAAAATAGCTGAGGGGGTGCCTGGGTGGCTTGTCAGTTGAGCACCTGCCTTCAGCTGAGGTCATGATCTCAGGCTCCTGGGATCGAGCCCCAGGTCAGGCTCCCTGCTCAACAAGGAGTCTGCTTCTCCCTTTTCCTCGGTGCTCTCTCCCCTCTCTCTTTTAAATAAAGAAATGAAATCTTTTTCTAAAAAAGCTGAGGAAAAATTAGGAAAAATGAGTTATATTGTTCACATGTACCCTTCAGTTATTAGCTTTCCCTATAGAAAGAGTTGAGCAGTATCATATCTGGAAATGTTTTTATCAAACTGTTCCCCATTTCTTTTTGCATTTCATGACTCTGGTTTTATCATAGCTCATCTCTGGTTTGGGTATCCTTCCCCAAAGCATATTGTTTTTTAGTAACTAGTTCCAAAGCATACGGTTAGTAACACATAAATTGGAAGTCACCTTTTAAAACTCTCATTATAATAATCACTAGTCAGGGGTAGAGACAAACTTATTTCCTCCTTTAACACACATTTCTATATATAAGCATGTAACTATATTTTCAAGAAAACACCATCAGAAAATCAACTCTCATTTTTATCATTCATCACACAGTCAGTAGATTTTATAGTAGTTGAATTTAACCCATGATTATTCATCATCTGGGATACGTCCTGTGTGATATGTATATTAAAAGAAGACTCACTGTCTTTTTATAAGAGTAAGTGGTGGGAAAATGTTTTTAAAAAATCTTTACCTTCTGGAGAACTAAATATTTATCTGGTAGAAACAATTCAGTAACTCACCAGTAAATTCAACACTTATTTGGTAGCTATAATTCAATAAAATATCAAGAGATGGTTGGTAAATAGCCATGTATAATACTAGAAGATTAATGTGTGAGAGAGAAGTTAAACAACGGGGAAAAATACATGAAAACAACAACAACAACATTGTGCTCATCATCTTAAGTGGTTCAAATTTTATGTATCAACGTTAATGGGCCACAAGTGCCCGTACTAAACACCAGCTCTGGGTGATATTAGCATTTGAATCAGCACACTGGATAGACTGCCCTCCTAGTGTGGTCACTTGAGCATCACCCAAGCCACGGAGGTCCTAAATAGAACGAAAGGTAGAAGAAAGAAATCCCTTTCCTTGCCAGACTGAGTAAGCTGGGACATCTCATCTTCCCCTGCCCTCAGAACTGGGATTTGTATCGCGGACTCCTCTGCTTCACAGGCCTTCAGTCTGAATTACACTACCTCTTCTGGGGCTCCAGGTGCAGAGGGCAGATCATGGGACTTAGCCTTTATAACCATGAGCCAATTCCTCATAATCAATCTCCTGGTATACACATGTCTCCACCTTACTGGTTCTGTTTCCCTGGAGGACCCTGACTAATACAGCAAAATCCTATTGCTCTGTGATCTCTTCCTGCAAACTATGCTCCAGATAGACACACGGCTCACCTCCACCACCTTGACCCCACATCCCCACACTCATACATAAAACTTTGGTAAATGTCTCCTGAAACTTACCAGAAATTGGTATGAAAAGAATTTTCTTAACACAACTGGATAAGGTGGCTGCCTTTTGCACCAAGGTGATGTGGCAGATCCCGGCACAGGAGCCGGATGGACAGGTCACCTCGGAACTGAACTCCACAGTGGATGATCCACTATATGCGTGAGCTAACCAGAGGTGCGAGCACAGACCAGCCTAAAACTAGCCAAGTTCCCCTCTGGTCCCCTTTTTGCCTCAGGGACACAGTGGAGCTAGCAACTGGCTGTCCCTCCCTGGACTCATTAATCCAAACAGGGAAAAATTAAAAAACAACAGAACTGAGAAAAATATCTAGGGACGAGGGGACCAGAGGCAAAGTTCAGAAGTAAATACAATTTGCTTTTGTCACTTACTCTTCCTGAACCTCACTTTGTGTG
Organism: Mustela erminea; assembly: GCF_009829155.1. Taxonomy (NCBI): domain Eukaryota; kingdom Metazoa; phylum Chordata; class Mammalia; order Carnivora; family Mustelidae; genus Mustela; species Mustela erminea. The sequence goes on from NC_045616.1 coordinate 129,870,860, forward strand.
ACACCTCCTGCACCCTATGCGCATGCCCTCAGGCACACCACACACACACACACACACACACACACACACACACACACACTCTCTCTCTCTCTCTCTCTTTCTCTCTCTCTCTCTCTCTGTCTCTCTCTCTCCCCCGCCCAGTCTACATCCTGTCACTAAGAGTGATTTCCTAGTTTACTCTCACCTCACCTCTCCATCCACCACTCTCAAATACCTTGACTTGCCCAGGTTAGATTTTTGTGCTCTTCTGGAAAACTGATTTTTTCCCCTATTGTTACTGAATATCCTTGCTCATATTCCCTTTCCTTTAGGCTTGTTTCAGCTGCTTCCAGGTAGCAAAAAGCCTTCAGATAGCTGTTGGCTTGCTGCATGCAAAAATCAAAAGGAGCAGCACCCATATCCTTAGACTAAGAATGTTCCAAAAATTCTCTTCCCTGAAGAATGATGAAGGCCCTCTCATTGTTTGACTCTTCTTAGAACCCAGATCCAGACCTTGTGTGCTGGGAACTGCAGCATTCACTCATTGGGGTTCCACTAGCATCGAACACTGGGAAAGGGCAATGGGGTAAGACTCATTTATGGGAGTCACTTTTTCTAAGCAGTTCACAGGCATGAATATCAACACAACGGCCCTACGAAGGAGGTGCTCCTTTGAAGGCTGCTTCTCTAGTTTTCTGTCTGTCCAATTTTTCAAGACTCCTACAAAGTTTAAGTGGCAGTAATGGAATTTGAAACCCAACTATTTCCCCTAAAGCCAATACTAAACTAATTCCCTCACTTACAGTTTAAAAATGGATGGCCTAAATATATAAAACTGTCTTAAAAGAAAAATGGCTACTTGAAATATGTGTTGAATAAATTCTCAAAAACTGGGAGTTATAATATCTGAATTGTCAATACATAAATAAATAAATAAATAAAAGCTTACAAAAGTATAAGAGCCAAGGAGTCAAGACTAAAATCCAGTACATTAAAGGTCCATGCTACTTTCTAAATTAAAAATATGCCAATTACTTTCATTTTTTGTTATTGATGTACATTTGCTCATGGAAAGTGCTGGACAAAGATTTGTGGAGTAACTGGATGATTCATGTTTCAATAATTTGATTTCATGTCATTAAACAGCCATAGGAACTTTCAGTTGGCAAATGTGATTCCACTGGAATCTCCTCTTTAAGGACATTCAGCCCGCATAATCTGGTCATCATACAACACGGCCATTTGGAAAGAACTTTAACAGTCCTTGGGAACGTGGCACCCAAAAGCGCTCCTCGAGATATTGCAATCATGTCGCTATTGGGAATGGTGATAAATTAACTTCTTAGTCTTTGACAGAATGAGGGTGTGCAGTTCTACCCACTGGGGAAACATTGTTATTGTGTCTGTTCTTTTCTTAACAGCATGGGAAGGCTCCTTGACGGCTCCCTGAGCACATGTGAGAGAGGGCACGAGTTCTGCTCTCCCAGACCGCAAGGAAGGAAGCCATCTTCACGTGTTGTTTACTGCCCAGCCTCCCCATAAGCCACGCTGGATCGTTCCTTCGGCACCCACAAGGACACGTTGCTCACGTGCAGCCCTTCCCTGCTCACATTTGCATTGCCTTGTAAAGTCCAATCCTCTCGAACTGTATCATGCCACGCACTATAAATCCCATTTGCATCCTATTTGAAACCTAAACCACAATAGACACTAAAGAACAAAAGGAACCACAAGCCCAGCTTTTTTGACAAAACTCCCACACACTGATAATTGGAAGCACAGAAATCTGTACACTGATGAGGTCTGAGACTCCTGCCATGCCTTCTGCTGCCTGGCCCCCAGCCTCACCCACTTTCAACGCTACCATCAAACCCCGTGGAAAAGTATGAAGGGCTAGAAGAGCCTAACTTGCTGGGGACAGAAATGAAAACAAACAACGTGGATTGCCTGACAAATTATGCTTCCGGAGTCTGCACTGAGCCACCACTGGGACCTGCCTGGTTGTTTGAAGGCATAGAAATCCCAGTGTTAGAATACAGTATTGAAGTTGGTTCCAAAACAAGAGCTAGTTACTAAAAGGTTAAGGTACATCTTCGGGGAAATAAGACTTATTGAAGAAGTCTAAATTATTTTCAGAACTATGAAAAAATGATTTTGCCCCTAGCTTATATAAACAACTTCCATGAACTGTGTGGGGTGTCCTGCATGTGTTTAATTATCCATCAAAATTCCATAGTTCTAAACTAGACCAAATTCCTTTACAATATGGTTCCTAAATTTAATTACCATTTAAGGTGCAAATCTAACGGAAAGTGAAAGGCCTTTTATTATGATGCAAAGCAGCTGATTCAGATTTGCTGCTGGAAGCAACTTGCCTGTTCAGCATACATTGGTATATCCCATAGCCAATGGGCTCTCTACTTTAGGATGACAGAAATAGTCCCTTAATAACTGGAGAAAACTCCTATTATTCCCCTTAAAAAAAAATCAATGAGAAAGTAGACCTGATCATTGCAGAACATCCTCCTCCTCCCAGGGACAACATGACTATTACCACAGACCAACTTCTGTGTCTATATTGTCAGAAACAGCTTAAATGGATAATGGTTTGATACTGGCTGAATGAGTATTTGGCTGAAAACAGTCTGGCAGCAAAAGCAGGATTTTAATTAGATTATCAGAGAGCTATTTGTTAAATTTTGGAATGCTGATAAATTTTTAAAAGCCCTTCTAATCTGGAGATAATTACCTTCAATCATTAAACTTGTTCTTGATTAAGAATCTGAAAATGAGCCTGTTAAGCCTTCAACAAAATAGTAAGCCCAATAAAACACTGAAAATAACACTGCCAAGCTACCAGGAAACTCAGACTGCTACTCCTCCTAGAATCTCCACAACTGGTGGAAATTAAACTAATGCTCAAAAAGAGACCAATGCATCTTGAATGAATTGTAACCTTGGGCAAGTTTTTGAGTCCTGCTTCAGAAAAATCAAAAGAAAGATTTATATTTGGATAAATCTTTGAAAAAGTGCCTGTAGAACAGAACTTTTTAATGCTTCAAAGTGACAGAGGTGATTTTAAAAAAAGAAAAGAAAAAAAAAAGGATATACTGATTTAACTCCTCAGTAAGGTTTTAGATATTTGAGAAACTGGTTACAAAGGGGAAAAAAAAAAAAATAAGGGCCAAATACATGTGCAAGATTGATAACCATTGTTATACCTGATCAGTGATTTTAAGATTCTGCTTATAACTTTTCCTCTATGTGCTCTAATTTTAGCTAGCAGGGAACTCATTCAGCAGATAATTCAAAGTGAAGTTGATATCTCCATTGTTTTAAAAGCAAAAGATGACACTATTAAACACTGTTACATAATAATGACCATTTAAGATTTTCTTCATTACATATACAATGCCTCTCTTCTGGTATCTTGGTAAGAATTATTACTGTTGGCCTAACAGTCATTATCATAGGTAAAAGGCAAGTGTTACTAATTATCTTATTACATAGTAAGAGAAGCCAGGTATAAAAAGAATCTGACTTTTCCAAGGTTTCCTACTAAGTTTAGTGGTAAAATTTAATGAAAGCCACATTCTGCCAATATCTAAACTAATCTGTGCTTGGAACTAGTGGATGTTGTTTTAACTCAGACCATCAACAGACTATTTAGTAAGTTGTCACTAAGATTATTTGCTGCCAAAAACAGTTTGTAAAGGCTCAATGGCCTGGGCACACATTTCTTCTATAAACTGAGTACCTTACACTGTGTCAGGCATTGTGCTAAAGCACTGAGAATTCAATGAGTGAAATAGAAAAAACATGTACCTATGCTCTTGAAGATTCATTTTAGTGCAGGTGATGGACACAAAGCAACTAAGAAAGTAATTCCACATTGTTCTAAGTATTACGGAAGGAACTAAATCTCAGCTGGGGCAGTAATATCTCCCTAGGAGGCATCATGGTTGTCAAATAACCTGAGGGACTATCAGCATTTAGGATGCCGATCAAGGCTATTACAGCAAGATTTGTATGGAGTGCAGAGGTGGAAGTCCCACAGGACAAAGATCTGTCCTATCAAAAGAGCCATCAGTGCTGTCCTGAGAAATAACATTGCCCACCACACTTGACACCACATTTAAACATTCCTAATATGGGCAAATTATTGAAGCAGGTTAGAGAAAGGAAATAGAAGAAAAACAAAAATACTATCTGCTTCCAGCGAACTTGGTCTATGAGCTAAATTATATAAACATGTAATACTCGGAGAAGAAGACAGGTCAACAATTGCAGAGCTGTTCCCACATTAATAAAGCATGTGCTGGTGTAGAATAGCTTGGTGAGATCTTGAGAAAAAGGGAAAATCGAGCCAAAGTTTAAAAAGGGGCATGAATTGTTATATCTGGGGACAGAGGCACTTCCCTAAGCAAAGGAAGAGGCATGTAAAAACAGACATCAAGGCCAGCCCTTTGGTCGCTAACCTAATAGGAGTGTGGTAACTATCTATAAATACAAATTAAATCCAACACGACACACAAGCACTGGGCTCTTTTGGATGTACATTTCCCTAATTTTGTTCCTTAAGTTTTCTGGTATACCAAGGTGACCTCTATTTCCAAAGTACCTGACATTACTTCTGTTGTTCTTACTATTCTGTTTCTCCTCATTTTCAAATGTTCTTCAGTTACCTTTGACTCTGCTAGTTCAAGGCCATGGAGGCTAGTTACTAGACTTCATTAACTTTCATATATACATGGTCCTCAGGCCAGCTCATACACGCATCCTCCACAATGCATTTCATTTGCAAATAACAGTAGGAGGCAACTTATTTCAGTCATTAAAAATCTTGGGCAGTCTAAGAAACAAAAATTAAGATTTTTTTCTTCTTTTCCAAGGGCTGACAGTAAAATAAGAAATCACTGATCCCGGACGAACATTATCCAGACAACAAAAAAGCATGTTTGTGAAATGTTACAAATCTCTCTCCCTTTCATGGTCAAATTCTCAGGGCTTTTACATTGAGTCTTTCCTGTGGTTAGCCAGTGAAATCCTCTACTGGCTAGGACAGGCCACATTTCAGTTCACACAATAGGACACAGAGCACTGGCCAAAAGAATGGGGTTTGGAAGTCCCCCATTATGTGGTCAATCAATGGTTTATGGAAGGAGAATTCAAAGGTATTTAAATTACATGTAACACAAATGCTTTAAACCACTAAGATTGCTTAGCAAGCCACACACACAAAAAAGATATGTTTGTTACAAACCAGTTTAGAAAGTGGATCTGAAAATAATGATACTATACTAAGATTCTTAAGTAAACATTGACTTAAGTTTTATAAGGAACTAAGCCAAAACATTTGGGCTTATATATTTAAGGGAGTTCAGGTTCTCTAGGATTTGCTGAGATTTGTTACATTTTCTACTTAATTTTTTGAAATTTTTTTTTTTTTGAGGGGAACTTCGTATCTAGAGTAATCAAAAAGTGAATGAACTTTAAGGAACGCATTAAATGTTGTCTGGGAGCAAACTGATGTGAAAAATAAGAAAATTTAAAGGAAGTGGAGGCAAGATGGGCTTTTAAAATGTAGCCATTCAGTCACTGGCTTACTGCCAATTCAAAACCTGGAAAGACATCTTGAAACCTTTAAATACCATAATTTTCAGCTGTAAGGAATTCTCTCCATGTTATCAATGTACAGGGGGAAAAAAGTATTCTTTTATAGATTTCCAGATCCAAGGTTAAAATGCATCTTAGGAGATGTTTATTTGAAAGTATTTTGCTGCTTTCCTCTACAGTCCATTTCAAGTAAGAGGAGGTCAAATGGAGTTCAGATGAGATTGTACCGTTAAATTTTAAGAGTGGGGCAAACCCCAAACTTCTCCCTCAAGGTGACAAAATGCTTTTACAAAGAGCGATTTTTCACAAGTAGTTTATTAGTCTTATTTCACTTGTAACTGTTTAAATATGTCAACTGTCTACTAAACAAATTAAAAAACAATTGAATTTCAAAACGCTTCTGACTTAAAGAATTTTGACTCCACATCATTTCCACAGCCAAGGGGATTTTTGGTCCTACAGAAGAGAAAGAAGGTCATAAATATTGAAAATCTTCTTGAATATATTTATTCTACAAGGACAATTTATTCAGCTTAAAGTGATGCCAAGATAGGGTCCTCTTTAGACAGGGATTCATAGAATCAAAATTCTGTTCCCCCTTTAAAAAAAAAAAACAACTGAGTAACTTGTGACCCATTCCCTTTACTGTGGCTTAACTAACGAATTAATAATTGCAACTATAGTTAGCACTTGTACCCATAGGTAGTAACTTGGAACAGACTGCAGAAGGATCTCAAGACAAAATGTCTAAAAGATAAACAGGAATCAGGGCAAAGAACAGACGTGACAAAGGGGTAGATTCAGATAAGGGTGTAAGTGATGGAGCTGGACATCTGAAACCAGAGGAACAGTAGAGAGGGGAAGTGCATGGGCACTAACCAGAAAAGCATGAGTCCTTGGAACCTGGAATGGCCAGAGACAAGGACTCATCAAACCAAAAAGGATGCCTGGAAGCTTCAATACCAAGAACAAATTTAGCAGTATAGAGTACAGAACTAGCTAGCAATGTGGAAACCAAGTCTCATACATCCTATGCAACAAACTGGCAAATGTCATTGGTTCTACCCTCAAAATATATTCAGAATCTGCCAGTACTTACCCCATTCACCTGGCCCAGGCCTCTATCCTATTTGCCTCAATTTTTAACCTTATCCCCTATAATGTGACCCCAATGCAAAAGTTAAAAACATCTTTTAAAAATGCAAATCAGCTTAAATCACTCCTCTGCTCAAAACTCTACACTGCCTCCCCATCTTACACAGCATAAAACCCCAAGTCCTGTTGTAGCTGTTAAGGCCCTGTGTGATTGCGCCCCTTCCCTCTAGCTCTTGGAATGGCTCTTTTTCCCTGTCTTCTGATCACTTCATTCCAGGCACTAGCTTCCCAGCTGTTCCTAGCATGCTCCCACAGGAGGCTTTTCTCTAGCTGTTTCTTCTGCTTGCAATACTCTTTCCTCGGATAACCTCGACTAGCCCTTCATCTTTTCAAAGTCGTTGCTCAAAACTTAACTTTCCCAACAAGGGCTACTAAAAACTTCTCTCCCCCCGCCCCCCACACCCCCAGCTCCTAATCCCCTTAACCTCTAATTTTTCTTCTGTCCAAAGCACTTACCTTCTAACACGCGTTACAACTGGTATATTACTCATCTTTCTTGTTCATTTTCTATCTGTCCTCACCAGAACGTAAGCACAAGGACAGGAATCTTTGTTTTTATTAACTGACATATCCCCACCTCTTAGAACAGAGTCTAGCATGAAAAGCTCAGTGATCATTTCTTCAGTAAAGACACCCCCAAACAAAATAATTTTTTGCATAGGAATTCTTAAGTCATTTATTACCTTAGCATTTTAACACGGTCTTCTAATTATACATCATGAAAATCTCTTATCCCTAATTCCATATGGTATTTAAGATTCTAGATAAGAGTGTTCTTGTCAAGAAAATCCTTCTAGCTTCTGACTGTACTTCTTTCTAAGCTTGTTTTACTGAGTCATCCTCATTCTCTTTGGAAATCCTTACTAAACATTTGTAATGGTGACAACTAGCACTAGTCTAGCAATTTATGGCTTTGTAACATTTTTATGCACATGAACTCATTTTATTAAATAGAGAGAGATCACTATTGCCAAAAGTTTTTTAGTTCTTTGGTTTAAACAAACTATATATTGTGTTTGAGTTACATTTTTAGAGATTATAAACATGTAAGTTTTATTATTCATCAATTCATGGTTACTTAGGGAATGTGACATGGTAACAATTGCCCATGCTTAACATTTGCTTCTATTTATATTATTTTGTAAAATATTTGTAGGATTAAATCACCAGGGAAAATAATACCACAGCTATAAGTAGGTTAATTTTCTTTGCTCACCTGAAAATATATTCAGTCTTAGCAGTCAGAGATTACTATTTCTACATCCTACTTATTTTACACTTGATTAAATATCATGTGCATGTGGGTGTACATAGTCCTAAGTTATTTAAACATTTCATCACAAATACACACCTAATTAAATTTCCACCTCAGAAAATATACATGAGTAACAGCTCTATCTGACAATGTATGTAAGCCATAAAGCAAATATTAGTTTCTAAATCAACTAGATGAAAAATAAATTCCTCCACTTCAGGGAGATATAAACCTTTACACTTTTAAGAAACTATATGGGCAGTAGCAAGAGTTGATGCAGTTACAAATGAAGCTACACATGCTCTTTTGTCTATCTTCGGTGAAATCTCTCTATTAGGCAGCTGGCTAGCCTCAGCCATTTGCCCTCAATAGAATTAATAAGGTATAACTGTTCCAGACAAACACAAAGACATCCCAATTAAGATACCTTTTTTTTCCTATTTAAACAACACAAGGTAAAAGAAATCACAAACAATTTAAGGTTTTCTCAAACCTATTAAGCTCTGAAAACTTTTTGTTGTTGTTCATTTCAAATAAAAGCCTTAAAGGAAATACAGAGAGCTTAAAAAAAAAAAAAAGGCATTTGAACAAACTTCCTATCTCACTCATAGTCAAAGAAATGCAAATCAAACAGGAAACCAGTTTTCAATTAAGTTTAATTTTCAATTAATACCCAGGGTTAATCAGGTAGGCAAATTAGGTTGCTGGCATAAATCTAAAATGGTATAACCTTTCTAGTAAGCCAGTTTGCAATATATACGAAGGGCTTCATAAATATGTGTATATTTCCAATTTAGAGAACTGATTCATAAATGTGTGTATATTTCCAATTTAGAGAACTGATTCATAAATATCTATATATTTCCAATTTAGAAGATTGATTCTGAAAAATAATCTGGAATGCAAGGAAAAGATATCTTCTCAAAGATGTTTATTATAAAGTTACAGTGGCAAAATGATCAACAAACTATTGTTCAATGTAGGGGATTACTTATGTATATTAAAGTATATGAGAATGTTATATGGCCATTTAGCTTAATGTTTATACAGAGTTTTACATAACTTGATAGAGACAGGACTTCTAGGAAACACAGCAAAAAACTAAGGCTTATAACACCCCCTAAATAGAAGTTGACAATCCGAAACAAAATTTTAAGGGAAAGAAAAAAAAATATATCAGAAGAAATATGAAAAATTATGTCAACTATATATTTTGCCCTTTGAAGTGATTTTTCTTCCATATCTAGCACAAACTAAACCAAATTGGCAATCTCAAGAATATTAACATAGCTTTTCAGAAAATACGTGAAAGAAAAATGTCTTGAATCTCATTAATATGCCCCAGTTTATAGAAAGCAAGCCTAGAGGAACAACAGCACATATTGAACAACATGAACATGACCAACAAAGCATATTTAGAAGAGAAATCAGAGTCAAAATGCCCTAGATTTCTTTGACTCAGCCCCTATTTTGGCTCCTCCTACAGGAAACTCAGCCCCCAATCTGAAAATGTGTTGTCTAAAGGCCAGGGAAGAGACAGAAGAGGGTGGGAAAAGTCTACTTGGATTCACCAACACATTTGATGTCAACAATGTCAAAAAGCTACACCAAGAGAAAAAGTACCTCTGTCTCATCACTCAAAACCACAACGGCAGTGGAATTTTCCCTAACCTGGGTTAATATTACCATGATAAACTCATCTCAGAAATGGAGAGCATCACAAATTTCTAACAAAGACATCACTATCTCCTTAAGCCACTGCTTTGTAAAATTCCTTGAATTTAGTGGTGTTTGTCCATACTGCAGTGGTTTCAACATCCCTCCTGTGATCCATACGTTCAGTCAGATAAATGACCATACTGATAGTTTTAAACTGGAATCACCATCGCTCTAGGTTTAGTTCTAAAGGGGAAGGATCTGAAGAATACCTACAAACAGGGCCAGGTACATAATTTGCAGAGCCAGGGCAAAAGGAAAATATGGGGCTATGTTCAAAAAACAGGGGAAATTGCCATTAGAGGTACTAAAATATAAAACATTTTCTATTCTTCCATGCTTACTCCCTCTCAAACCATATCACAGTGTTTTGGGGGTTTTATTTGGTATTTAGTATCATGCTCCCTGGAGCTCAAGAATATTATCTATGCTAGCTCAGATCCTCACTGGCCCCTGGGGAACTCAGCCCCATAGCTCTGTAAGCACCGTCTATCTACTGCAGGACTTCCCTGCTCTGCCAGCTGCCCAATCCATGTTGTGCCCCAGTCTAGAGCAGGGAAGTCAATCTCCCTCTTTCAGGACTTGCCATCCTAACCCACTGCAGGCAGTGACTCAAAGTGTCTTTAATCTCCACATAGGGATGCAACCACGTATCTGATTAGAACTGGTCAAGAAGCTCACCCCACTGAGTGGCTCCCTAAACATGAAGCTGCCAGTTTGATCAGAGTCACCTAGGTACCCCCATTCCCGAGGCGCAGAGGCCATACATTATACACCACCTGACTCTGGATTAACCCTGACTTTCACAGGATGGGGAACAGATGACCAAGACAGGAAAGCCCAGAAGCCCAGCCACCTGAGCAAATAAAGTTTCATGGGTGCTCTATGGTCCCACTGGACTTCACTTATAAAACACATATTCAGAGACAAAATTAAGAATATCAAGATGACAACTGTAGAACATTAAACCTAAACTCCCCTGAACATAAGACTATGGCACTGGTCACAAACCCACAAAGTGAGTCCTACCCATAGAAACGGTCCAAGGAGCCAACAAAAAGCCAATACAAGATCCTGGGGAAAGTAACAAGCCTGGGAAAGCTTCCCTCAATGACAAAACAGGAAAAAAAAAAAAAAGGTAGAAACTATAAGAACGAAAGAGAGAAAGGGAGAAAAGGGGGAAGGGAGGGAGCAAGAAAAAAAAAAGGAAAAAGAAGAATAAAGGAGGTAACATGCAAAAGTTACATTTGGTCCTATGTTGAAGCATCTTTTCCCCTAGAAAAAATGTTAGATCACAACTCCATTGAACTGCTAAAACTAAATCAGAGATGAGAAAGAACTTAACAACTAAAATATCAAACATTTAAGTGAATGAGTAGTGCAAAAACAAAAATTTTTAAGTGTTTAGAAAATAACAAGAAAAAAACCCAGAAAAGTGAAATGATTATCATAGATTCAATGTCAAAGACTTGAGGAAAAGAGAATGCAGAGGAAGGGAACACACAGGTTAAATAAGAATAGATGTCCATATGGAAAATACTCAGTAGAGCTGAAACATGTAGCTAGTTTTTGTTGCTGAGGAGAATATACAGAAGAAATAAGATATTCAAGGATATAATAGAAGAGAGCATCATCTAACCTGAAGGAAAACCTAAAGGCACAGATTGAAAGGATTAATGGAATTTCTGATTCAGGATGGCTGAGGATGCACAACACATGGTAATCCACGTCCGGGTTTGCTTTAGCAGAAACTTAGCACCGGCTTTTTCAGGCTTACACATTTTTGATGGCCACGTGATTAGACAGGGAGCCTAAGAGATTATTTTTTCCTGAAAACTCACTGAGTCAGTTGAGTGGCAAATACAATCTGTCACCAAGTTCTTTGTCATTATCTATGTAGACCTTTGTTAGCTCTACTTAAAAATCTTGTAAATTATGAGCTTCACTATGTAAAAAAGAAAACGATTAAAAAAATAAGAAACCTAAGGAAATATAGGAAAATATTAACTGCGGTCATTTTGGCTTCTGAGATTCCAGGTGACTGGAATTTCCTTTATGGATTTCAGTCCTTTCCACATTTTCTATACCATGTGCACTTTCCTTTTAAAATCAGATGATAATGTTTAAAATACTGATCAGTCCATTTTGATACGCCATGTGTTCACACTCACATTAAAAAATATACACAGCAAAAGGACCAGACTGAGAGGACCACGATGTTGGTGCTGCCACCACTGGGAGTCAGAGTCAAGAATTGATTTTCTTCCTTCCTACTACTCTTCCAAATACGCTCATAAACAAGTATTACACTTGTAATGGAAGACTTTTTTTTTCTTCGAATATTTAAGCCATGTGCTTTTAAGAAAGATCTGGATTCTCGTTCTAGCTGCACCTCTTCCTGAATATTTGATTTAATCTCAGATACTCTTGGAGCCTCAACTTCCTCATCTTGGAGAAGGAGATTTATGCTCCTCCATGGGGTAGTTCTGAACATGAAAAAAAATGTGTTGGTATAATAAGCACCAGTAATGTTTCTGTTTGTTAAATTTAAAACTGGCCTGGTTTGCTCTTTTTTGCAATAGCATAACAGATGAAATCAATGAAATTCGCCTCTTTTCTCCCTGTGAGCAGAATATGTGTCTTACTTCAGGGCACAGTGTGAGTTTACCGTTCAGATGATCAGTTAGTTGTCAACCAATGAAAAAATAAAGCGTTTCTAAACATCTACAAAAAAAAAAAAAAAAAAAAAAAAAGAAGGATGCCACTAGCAAACAATAATATTAAGATCTTTTTAGAGGATATACAGATGAAACAAGATTGATTAAATAACTGAAGACATTTGGGAAAATATGAATATTCTGAACAGAATCAAGGATGCCAAGATCAGTAAGATAAAGCTACAAAGTTTTGGCTTGACAGAACTTTTAACCAAAGGAGTATGGAACAGTCAAGCCCAGGTCCCTCAGAGTACTCCGGGCCCCTGGTTTTTCCATTGGGACAAAATCTTCCGAACAGATACCCAAATAAAAAATGACAAGAGACTCAATGTATTTTAGGATTGAGAAACAGGTAGTTTCTTGACATATCTTGCATTTATTCAATAAAAACATATTGAGCACTTAATATACACTAGATAAGATTTGATATCTGGGCATGTAATATACAAAAAAAGAATGTTGATATTTGCACCAAAATATTGTTAAAGCAAATACATTAGAAACACATTGTATTCTACTTTAAAACACCTTTTTTCAAATGGTCATATTAAGTACCTAAAACCATTAAATCAAATTATTTTAATAACAAAATCAGTAGGTTTGATTTTTTAGTTTCTTTTGCATATTTTAAATATTTCCAATTTTTGTTAGGCAATTCCCAAATCTATTTTTTTCAATTTCAGGTAAAATAGAATAGGGTAAAACTTGAAAGCCCCCTTCATTCCCCTAACTCCAAAGTTAATTAGTGTTAACACATTGTTGTATATCCATCTACTCATTTTTTTTTTAAGGATTTTACTTATTTAAGAGATTGATGGAGAGACAAAGAGCACCAGCAGGGAGAGGGAGAAGCAGACTCCCTGCCAAGCAGAGAGCCTGAGTGGAGCTCCATCCCAAGACCCTGGGATCACGACCTGAACTGAAGGCAGACGCTTAACTGACTGAGCCACCCAGGTGCCCCCTCCACCTATACATTTCTCAACATTAACACACACGTGGGTACTTATTACACATACAAAGATTTTCCAAAAATGGATCATTAAAAGAGCAAGCATTGGGGAAATACAACAGGAATCACAATGATGTCTGAGTCTAAACGTTATCCATTTAATAGGAATTCCCAGGGAAGATAACAGAATGAAGGGGAAGACAAAATAAACAATTGAATAAAATGTCCTGTGGCTCTCTCTGATATGAGGAATTTGAGAGGCAAGGTGGGGGGCCATGGGGGTTACGGAGGGAAAAAAACAAAACAAGATGGGATCAGGAGGGAGACAAACCACAAGGACTCTTAATCTCATGAAACAAAGTGAGGGTTGTGGGAGAGGATAGGGTGGTTGGGTTATGGACATTGGGGAGGGTATGTGCTATGGTGAGTGCTGTGAAATGTGTAAGCCTGATGATTCACAGACCTGTACCCCTGGGGCAAATAATACATTATATGTTAATTTTTTTTTAAAAAGTAACCTAGAGTCAAAGTTTTCATTCACATATGAAGGTATCAAGAGAATGTATTCCACTGAATAAATTTGTATCTTCTAAAAAAGAAAAAAAATGTCCTGTAGCTGAGCCTTTCTGTTATTAAGGTTGCCAAAAACCATGCAAAATAAATGTGTTTCACACTTAGTCAAATACTAGAATGTTGAAATTGTAAAACACTAAGAGATAAGAGAAATTCCCTAAAAGGTACTATGATAACTCTTCATTAACCATGAGCAGAGAAAACAGTCAATGTTGCATGTTTCCTCTAGTAGGAGATGGAGAATTCAATTTATTTTAAGGTGTTTTTACTTTTTATATGTGCACTTTTTAATGTCACAACTAAAATAAAATGAATATTTTAACTGCCTAAATGTTTGGCTTTAATTTTTCCATTGGGAGACCATAAAGAGAATGAATGAAGCTTGTTTCAGAAAGAATGAACCAAGATACCAGTTACCTAAAAATACATGTCTACAAAAGATGAAAAGAAATTATGTTTAATTTATTGGGAAATTAAGACCATAGGTAGCTTTAAGGGCTACCAGAAACAATTAAAACATAGATTGGAGAAAAGTGTATGATCCCAGGAAGTCAGAGTATAAAATGGTCAGAGGGCTGTTATAGTGGCCAACCAATCTCCTTAGGAATGAATCAGCAATGGAGACTACAGCTGGAAGCTATGGGACCACGGTGGTTTAGGTAAAAAGGAACAGATGGCTCTGTAGTGTGAAGTTGCTAAAGAAGGAAAAGCTTATTTCATGATCATGTTGACCACGATGGAAGACACACAACTACCGGAAGGAGCTAGTATCATTAGACAAAGCAAGCTGTTCTTGACCATGAGTGAGAAACAGAGTGCTAAAACTTACCTTTTGTTTTATAAATATCACCCTAAAGAATCACCTTTAAATACAGAAGACAGGGGCGCCTGGGTGGCTCAGTGGGTTAAAGCCTCTGCCTTCGGCTCAGGTCATGATCCCAGGATCCTTGGATCGAGTCCCACATCGGGCTCTCAGCTCAGCAGGGAGCCTGCTTCCTCCTCTCTCTCTGCCTGACTCTGCCTACTTGTGATCTCTGTCAAATAAATAAATAAAATCTTTAAAAAAAAAAATACAGAAGACATTCTTTCTTCCAGGAAGCCTTCTAAGATCCTGTTGTCTAGTATTTTCTCCAGACAGGTGAACATCTATGGCATTCATAAGCAGAGGGTCTTTTTTTTTAAAAAAAAAAAAAAACGTTCACAAAATAAGTATCTCAGGTCCCTTAACAATTTGTTTCAATTACTGACAACTGAATCATAAACTCACAATATCAGAGTTGGAAAGGGCCCTTGATATTTTCTAATTCAACCTCAAGTGGATGTAAGAATTTCCTCAGCAACATCTGCCCATGTGGCCAGCCACCATGAGTAAGGTGTCCACTCATTTCGGGCCATTCTCTCAAGAAAATCTTTTCCATTCTTTGACAATTCAAATCAATAGAAACATTCAAATCAAACTTTCTGTAATTGTCACCTCTTCATCCTACTTCTGTCCTCTTCTCAAGGGTCTTATAGTCTCCTCTCGATGAAAACCACTCAAATAAATAAAAGGAACAGCAAGTTGCTTCTATAGACCGATCAACCCTGTTCCCTCAACCATTTTCAAGAGAGAAGATGCCATGTTTGCTACCCATTCTTTTCACTATCCTCTATGCCCACTCCAACTTGGCATCCTTCTTAAGGAAAATACAATTTCCTTGGAGTTGTGAGAGGCAACCAGATCAGGATGATTACCTCCGTTATTCTAGGCTACAAGAGACAAAATAAAACCATAATAAGACACCATGATGACATTATAGTAATTAAGAGCCACATCCCTTGGAAAAGGATTTTCCTTCAGTTTTGGAGTAGGGTAACCAAGCCATGACCATTATATGAACTATTCTTTCCCTGAGAGAAGTCAGATCTAGCTATGAGAGAAGTAGGAACAACAGGAGCATAAATCAGAGAAACCAATTCCCCCAAGAAGGGACTGACAAGTTTCTCGTTCAAGATTCAGCACCCCAGGGTTCTCCAGGTCTACCTAGGGAAGGAAATACACGATTTGCAGCTGGTAGAGGAGGAATTATCTTTCAGTCTATCCTTACACAGGAAGTCTCAGTATCTTTGCAGTCTAAGACATAAGTTAAACACAAGTATACTATAGCTTTTATGATATATTACACTGTAGCTTTCACGATTCCCAGTAGAGTTGTTTTGCCTTGAACACTTGTCCCATATTTCAAATATTTCTGTGAGGGCCAAAAAGGGAATATGCAACTGGCAAAATTCCATGAATATAACCACATGGAAATGTTCAAGAAAACTTGAATGAACAGAAGTGCAGAGTGTGCTAAAAATAAGATTAGATGGACTTTCTAATGTAATATTTAATGTTACATTGTTTAAAAAAAAAAAAAAAAAACTAAGAACATCAACTAATTCCAGAGAATGATAAAACTGAAGAGGATAGTTTAAATATGCAAATACAGGATAAAGAACCACACAAATATCCTTCCTCTGATAACAGGATTTAAGCATATTTTTACTGCCCACTGCTATGAAAATCGACCCTAAATAATCTCTCCCTGATGAGACTTTCACTGACAAAACTTCATTCCCACTGGTGAGCTTCTCACTGGATATGCAGAATATTGGTAAAGACAGATAATCCAAGCTCATCCATTAGATATAGTCATCCCAGAAGTTTTCCTGGGGATCCCATTTCTGGGACAAGCTGCCTCAGCCGTCAATGCTCTCCCATGTCTGAGTAGGTGTTAGACCACAAGGCTGCCAATGCCCCTCCTAGCAGCATTATCTCTGAGATCCAGCCTCATCAAGAGAGGTGGGAGTGGAAGGAACTTGCCCCAACAGGCCCATCAATCCAGCCGCAGTATTCCATAGATCGTTCAGATTTTGATACCAAAGAGTGGTGTGAGAGCTGAATTTGCTCTGAAGGCCAATCCTCCCTCTCTCGAGCCTCAATTTTAACAAGTTTCAATTAAGGCAGTCTTCATTGGGATAAATCTTGACCATCTCCAAAAATTTCCATTCTTAAAATGTTATGTTCATTTTCTCCCCTTCTCCTTCCCCAGTGTGTAGAAGAGAATTGCTGCACATTAGGTTTAGGAAACCACATAAATCTGCAGAAAACAAGCACATAAACTTCTGTAACAATGTATTTAAAACAGTGTGTCCCTGGAACAAAAATCTCAACTCCAGTAAATATACTGAATGCTATAAAAATCAGGAAAAAGACCTGAGCACCAGGATATGCTTTCCTCACAGATACATGACTAATGTGTTGCTACAGGCAAGTAAACAAAAATAAAAATATTGAGTGTGTTCAGTTTGGGAAATCAAAAGGAAAAAAAATGTCCTAACCTTGTATAAAACCATAATGCAGACTCACCAGGATTACCATGTACATTTCTGGTCACCAAATATACCAAATATATCGGTAAGCCCTGCTTTCCACATAGACACCATTCCAAATGCCTTGGATAGTACTTCCTCTTTTAGTCTATAATCAGGAATATGGTTCTGCAAAAGTAAAGAGCAAGGAAGTATCATTCTCCTAAAATATTGTACTCTGTGGTTATCTTACTTTCTGATTTCCCTTCCCATTTGTGGTGTCAACCAATGAATCAATCAGCAACCAATGGGAGCAATCCAGAACTTTCCCAACGCCTGCTGTTCAGTCAAGAGCTAGCTTTATGCCCCCTCCTTGCTTACTAGCATGGAAGGAACCACTGTATCACAGACTTGACTGACCCATGAATACAAGGCAAGAGGTCAGTTCTGTTTGCTGCCTTCTAATTTTATAAGACCTAAAACTAATCCCCTCAAATAAACTATTTAGGTAGTTGGAATCAGGCACCATTGATAAAAACATCAAATCAACATTATCTCAATGTCTAAATCCTTCTTCCTGGATATAATATAGAAATTTCACTATGGACTAATCAATAATAAGGAACCAAATGTCGCACTATGGATATCTAGGTAGGACGCAGAGAATGAAATCATCACAAACACCCAACTCTGTTAATTCAAAGTATTTTGGCTCTAGTAAGTATCCTTTAGAATATATGAGTTCCTCCTGTCTAAACTATAGGTGTTTGAGATTATTATATTAACTCCCTGAAAATGAACTCACAGGTTTAGAAAAGTGTTTCATCACATTCCGAGATTTGGCTTTAGTCCTCTATCAACCCATGCCACAAATGCAGACACAACAGCATGTTAAAAACAAAACAAAACAAAACAAAACAAAAAAACTAATAAGGCAGGAAAATATTTCTAATTTGCCTAAAAAATTTAGGACTATAGGAACAATATTACATAAGGAGGAGTAAAAATGAAATCAGAGGCTAAATATTTGTTGAGGGCCATAGCACACATAATAAAAAAAATGAGCTTCACTGCTCTTCTCTTTGGAATAATAAAGACTATGAAGGAAGAATCAAAAAAAAAATCCTTAAAGTCCCAAGTATATTGGTAGGTAGCACGTATTTGTTTAGCAGTTTCAAAATTTCAGAACTAAAGCAGAGGGGAGAGAAATGGAGGTTTAAAGCAGGCACCACAAATTTAAAGTAGAAAGTTTAAATTAATTGGGAACTTGTTACGTTTAACACAGAGGTATCAGAAACCAAAATACATAAATTTACAAAATGAATGAGAGCAAAAAAAAAAAAAAAAAAATTGTTTTGTTCACTGTTCTTTCCCAGTACCTTGAACAGTGCCTGGAACTTATGAGACACAATGATTATTTGTGAAATAAACAACAAATAATGAAGGACTAATCAAGTTCTTAAATAAATTTGGAAATGACCAAGCCCTGCTGGACGGAAGAAGGTAATTTGCATGTGGTTCAGCAACAGACAGTGAAGAGAACAGCGAAATGTTAATTATCTTTTAACTTGAAAATCATACAAATATCCATCCAACTTCAGAGCCTCAGACAGATCTCCCCCTGGGAGGGAAGCATTTCATTTTGAATGCCTATTAGTCACTGAGGGTTACTCACTAGAAGAATTATGACAAAGGGTAAGTTCTATCTTCTAGCTCTACTTTAGGATACACTATACTTCCATTCAGCTGTTGTGTTTCCCTCTTTAGGGACAAGGAGATCTATGAGAAAAAGCTTTGAACATACAGGAGAATCAGAATTAAAATTCCAACTCTGTCACTTGCTATAAGATCTCGGGCAAATTAACGTCTCAAACTCTCGAGTGCTCTGAATTTTAGTTCTCTTTTGTAAATGGATTGTGAGAATTAAATGAGTCTGAACACATATGTAAAAGCTCCTAATTTGGTCTTCCTCTCCCTTTCCCTTTTTCCCTCCCTTCCCTTCTCCCTGCTAAATATTATCATTCTGTGTCTCCCTCTTTCTGCATATCTTTTTTAAAAATTTTTATTTTTTTATTAGAGAGAGAATGAGAGAGAGGGAGGGAGCATGAGAGGAGGGAGAGTCAGAGGGAGAAGCAGACTCCCTGGTGATCAGGGAACCGAATCCGATGCAGGACTCTATCCTGGGACTCCAGGATCATGACCCCAGTGAGCCAAAGGCAGTTGCTTAACCAACTGAGCCACCCAGGTTCCCCCACATATCTTCTATCTCATGATGCTCATGATAACCCCAGAGTCTACCATGTGGGTATATCTTTTCCAGTTGTGATCCAGGACTTGCTACCTCTTAATAATTCAATGAAGGTCAGTGTTAAGACTATAAATTAACTGGCATTAAAATGTTTATAACAGCAACAATATGTTGGCCTGCCTTCATCCTTCATATAAAATCACACCACACCCCTGCTGAAAGTTCTTCGGTGGTTTCGCATTTCCTTTAGGACAAATGGACTCCTGTACAAAACTCCTAAGAATCCATATGTCCTGCTCCCTGCCTCTCCAGCCTCATCTCAAACTACATGACCTCTTGACCTCTGTAATTCAGCAATACAGGATTTCTTTCAGTCCTTTCATTAATACCTACTCATGCTTCAGCTTCTTTTTTAGGAAGCTTCCCTTGACTTCCCCACCCCAGAAGAGGTGAGATCTCTTTACTGCTCATTCCTGTAATATCTCATATGTTCTTTTTGTTTTGCTTCTAGTTTCTTAATATCATATAATATCTGACTTCCTAAGAATAGGGCTTGGGTACCTTAATTAAAAAAAATTATCTCCTGCCATAATTTTTAGACAACAGCAGGCTGATGTTAAAATATACTAGAAAAGAGGTTAGGCAGTCCGATGAAAAATTCATTTCTCACCCCACTTGAAAGCCACTTTCATGGCCAATCCATAGCATTTACCATCCTGTCCATGAAGTAAGGTGAATTCTATTGAGTATCCAGTAAGGAAAATTTATTCAATAAATATTTTTGGACAACTACAACATATTTATACTCTACTATCGCCACTAAAAGTGGTATTTTCTTTTTTTACTTACTATAGGACCCATCCTGCTAAAGTTTTTATCTTACAGAGAACACACTCTAAGTGAGAGTGTGCCTATCCTTTAGCCTTGTCTCCTCAGCCCATCACTTAAAGAGAAAATGGCAACACAGATGCTTACTTGTCCCACAAGAAGGGCTAGACCAGGGGTATAGCAACATAAAGAACATGACAATATGAAGCCACCAGAATTAGCCAAATGAAAACTCCAGGACCTGATCCATTTAATGTATTAAGGCAGGGAGCCCAAACCCAGGTAGTGAGCCTAGAAAACAAGAGAATACTTAATGATAAAATAGTATGAATATATCTGAGGGGAGAAAGGAAGATCCCTTACTTGCTACTTTTGCCTGGAATGAGATATATTTAAACCAATAAATGTTCATAATCCTCAATAAGACTGCTGTCTCTGGGGAAGATGTCAACTCCCCCAGTGACTATAGTACAGATAGAGAAAGTGAAAATCACAGAGCAGGAAATAGAGGTTAACCCTGTAATCCTGGCTGGTGCTCACAAAATAAAATTGCATGTTCTGCTACATCTTGTATTCCTTAAACATTAATTTTGAAATCTTAAAAAAGAGTTTCTGAGACTTCCATGGAAACAGAAAAAAATAGACAGGAGATCTGGAAAATTTTAAAACACTAACTGTGTGACCACTTGGAGGTACGAAGTCAATCTTAAGTTGTTGACACCTGATGATCAAGAAGACGTCCAGTTAGGCTCATGGAGTTTTGACTTCTCCAGCTGTTTACAGCCAAAGAATCCTGGAAGTGAATATTAGAAAACTTCTTCCAACAAATGTACAACACATGCCAGAATGTAGATGCATAATAAACTTATAAGAAACCATGCTGACAGTTTCATTGCCTTTGGTAAGACCCTACAAATTCTTGGACATGTTATAGTAAACAACCCAGTTTTTTTTTTCTCTTTTTTGATCCCTAGATTTTTGATTAGAGCAGCGAAGGGGTGGTGACAAATGAAGAGAAGGCATTTTGCACTTTTAAAATTAAATGATTCTTTAGGCAAAATTATGCAGACTCAAGAAAATTATTTGTGGACTATAGATGACTCCCATCGAACCCAAATTTTTTGTTCTTTGGTTGCTGTGATGTGTGTTACAGAGAGCTCCTTTCTCAAAAGTGTTAAAGTTGTTTATCAAACACATCTGCTGTCTCATTCTAAATCAACAATAATAGATTGTTTATAAACTGTTACACACAGCACACCCTGGAGATCTTGGACATGTTAGGAAGACCTAATAAGTATATAATCAAAAAAAAACCAGAAGGGTTTTTACAATTTAGCTCTTTATCAATAATCTTTCATAACCACAAGAGGAAAATGATTGCATAAACCCAGAGAGCCACTTGATTGAATCCAAAAACATGTGACTCTCTCATCCATAAGACTGCTTCAACATTCCAGTCTCGCCTAGCACAGGTAACAATTTAGAAAAGCTTGCATAAAATTTCTGGTTTTATGAACTAGCCCCTTTACCCCCTACAGCTGCCAAGCTATAGAAATGAAGTTGCAGAAATCTCTTTTTTCAAGTAGTGTAAGCACTTTTTTTTTTTTTTTTTTAAGATCCATGACTAATATATCCCAGGTCTGTTTAACCTACGCTGATTACTCTGAAACTCCTTTTGCCTCCATTATAAGAAATGTTACTTCTATAAGCTTTGCTGCTGTCGGGTTTCAGAGGCCCTTCCCTGTGTACTTGTCATTTGACCTTCCAGACATCAACCAACCTTTGTGGTTCTAGAGCCCTTGCTGGCAATCCAGGTGGTCCTGGAATCCAGCCTTCTCTCTGCTTTGTTAATTTATATGTCTACAACACCCCTGTAGGCCTTAAAAGGTTGACTTTGGCTGTGAGACAGGAAACATTGCATCCATGTGGAATCAGATGAAAAGGGAACCATCTAACAAAGTACTAAACATAAATCAAGGGGGAAAAAATGAATACTGTGGATTAGGGTCTCGGCTGAGTGCATTTTATATGTTACACCAAAACACTCAAGTCTGAGGTTGAAATGTTTAGTTATCACTTCACTCAAGTTAGAGAAACTCATGCCCATTGGGTTTGATGGTTGGATTAAATGCCAGGTACAAGAAAATACAATTTGCTCCTCTACAAATGTGGAGAGGTGTCTCTTTCCAGAGTTCACTTCTGTTTGAAGTAAATAAGATATCCATCGTACAACAGATGTGCACCAAATCATACCAAACATGCCTCCTGCCTC
Source organism: Mustela erminea (assembly GCF_009829155.1). NCBI lineage: Eukaryota > Metazoa > Chordata > Mammalia > Carnivora > Mustelidae > Mustela > Mustela erminea. The sequence goes on from NC_045616.1 coordinate 129,893,501, forward strand.
AGAGTGATTTTAGTGCAACTGGTTACCACTTAGAAATGAAAAAACACAGGAATAATGGTCTTATTTAACATACTATTTTCTCATTCAACAAGGGGCCCTGAAGTTTCCTTTTAGTAAATACATAAGTGAACTCCTAAGCTCTTTCTGCAAAAATAACTCCTCATTTTGAAAGGATTTTATGAACAGAGAGAAATGGTATTGATCTTGTGATTTTCTAGATCCTGACATATACAGGATCACCAGATCTCATAACATAGAGCCAAAGCAGTAACTGGTGGTTGCTAAAACAAACTGGCCCCAGAAATACATAAATTATTCCATATTGTGCCCATCCTACATGAGAAGAGTAAGATAATACTTTCCTGTAGACCAGTGGTTCTCAAAGTCCGTCCTCAGGTCGGTGGCATGGGCTTCACCCAGGAACCTGTTAGAAACATATATTCTCAGGCACTGGCCCAGACTTACAGAGTCAAAAACTTGTGTGGGCCTGGAACTCTGTATTTTAACAACCTTCGAAAAAAGATTCTGAGACATGTTCAATATGAGAACCACTGGTGTGGAGTCAGTACCTAGATTTCTACCTCCCACTCCCACTTCCATTAAACATGGGGTTCCTTTGCCTAACCAAAACTCAAATCTGTTTGCAACAAATCCAAATTCAGCCCTCCCAAAAGTTCTACTTTTGAAATAAAGTCTGCAAAATCACAATCTCTAAAAGCAAACTAGACCCTTACTATTTGGAAATCCACATCAAATACTCTTAGAGCACACAACAGTGCAGCAAGAATGGTTTATAAACCATCACAGCAGTGCCTGGGTGGCTCAGTCAGTTAAGCGTCTGTCTTCAGCTCAGGTCATGATGCCGGTGTCCAGGGATTGAGCCCCATGCAGGGAGCCTACTTATCCCTTTCCTCCCTGCTTGTTTTCACTCTCACTATATCTGTCTCTCTCTCTCTCTCAAGTAAATCAATAAAATATTAAATAAATAAATAAACCATCACAAACCATTGCCATCAATTAACTTTTACTGCATAGTCAAAGTCTTACCTTTGTACACAGTAATATGAGAAAAGAGCTCCTGTCCCTTCCAACAGTCACAGTATTTTATATTTTTAATGGTCATCTTCCAAAAATAGATAATGATCATTTCTCTATCCTTAGAATTTAACATAGAATCTGGCACAAAATAGTAGTGAATAATCTTTGTGAATAAATAATATAAAAGAGAAGTAGTAGGACTTAGTGGAAAAGTCCTGAGGTCTGTCACAAATAGAACGAGTCCATTTTCCAGCACGTCCATTCAGTATGTAAATTGGGATTTGAGAAGATACTCAACCCCTGAAGGTTTCATTCTTTTAATCCATAAAATGGAGATAGTAAAATGTGTGCCCATAGTTTTTAAATGAAAATTAAAAGAATCTGTGCAAGCATGTCACATAATAGTTCTTACTAATAAGTATTCAGTGAATTATGGTTTCCTTTCTTCTCTTTTCCACAATATGCATATGTAAGGACTTTGCCTCACAATAATGATGTAATACACATCATACAGAAAAGCCATATATGTTATCAAGAAAAACACAAATCTGGGGCACCTGGTGGCTCAGTGGGTTAAAGCCTCTGCCTTCGGTTCAGGTCATGATCCTGGGGTCCTGGGATCAAGCCCCACATGGGGCCCTCTGCTCAGCGGTGGGTCTGCTTCCTCCTCTCTCTGCTTGCCTTTCTGCCTACTTGTGACCTCTGTTTGTCAAATAAATAAATAAAAATATTTAAAAAAGAAAAGAAAAGAAAAACACACATCTTGCACTGTCAGGAACCCTGGCTGAGTTCTCTGTGATGAATTCACATCTCTTTTCATCTGGGGTAGACGCTACAAGCAAAGAGGAACCGAGAACAGAAGTGGAATCATTGCCTTGTATAAAATCCAGTGAAGCTACATATACATATAGTTGAACCCTTGTTGGATCATTTAGTTTCAAAACTGCCTTCAAGTTATTTTGAAGGACATTTTGCCCAACCCATTGCAGTGATTCTTTCCTTGTGGCAAAAGAATGTAGGCAGTTTTCTTTCTACAGCAATATAGAAAGGAATCCTTTTTGCAGACTGTCCCAGAAATACGCCGTGAACACTCAGACACTACATTATTTACCACACGACAGCCCCCAGAAAATTGTTCTCAATTTTACTCAAAATTCGAAATGAACGTACCAAAGGTAAGCCAACAACCAATAAATTGAGAGGATAGATAGGAAAGTGAGGCTCAAACACTGCACACACACGCTTGGAGAGAAGCTATACACATAAAAATTTGCAAGCCTTTCTGATACCTGCCATTGGTATCAGAGCTCACACTTCCCCTCTGAACAGGACACATATTCAAGCAGGACACATATTCACAAACGTGACTCAGGATCCCTAGCCCAATGTTCTAGCCCAGCACTAAAGAAGGGCTCCAGGGATTATGTCAAGAACTCTAGAAGGTTTCACCGGATCAAGAAAATCCAAACAGTCCCTGGTTCTCCCAAGAACCTCAAGATCAAGAAGTGACAGTGCGTAGTTCTCCTTGAACTAACTGAAATTCTAACATGGGTTCATCAGCTGCTACCTCTTTGTTTTATCCTTTTGTTCAATTACTGGTCCTTTTAGCACTACCTGGATTTTCCTACTTGCAACCACTCTACTTGTTTCTATGCAAAAGGGGAAGACATTGTATGAGAGATCTGACCTCACCAAGCCTCAGTTTCATCATTCATAGAATGGGTCTATCATCTTCACTGGAGTATTAGGACAACATGACACATTATATGAAAAGCAATTTACCCAATTCCTAGCACATAGCAGAATCCATATATGCAGCTGGATTTACAGTCACTTCTACATCTTTCCCCTGTGTACCTTCCTTGAAACCATAAAGGTTAAATGTAGAAGTCAAAGAGAAAAATGCATATTCATATTAAACTAACCTCTTATCCTCATGCTGTATGTTTGGAAAAAATATACCATGACTATGTGTTTATGTCATGCATCTCATTTCTCAATTTAGATTTCAGGCTCCTATATAACTCAATATGAGCTCACTTTTATATTAAAACAGCTAAAAACACATGCTCATGTACAACAATTATTCTGACCCAGATCCACCCAATTACATTCCTGCCTGGCCTCTTAAATATAAACTTATGTTTGTATAATCCACAAAATTCAGCTCTGTGTGAATTTCTAACAAATACTATAAAAGTGAAGGAGATTGGGAATCAGAGTAATGTATAAATGACTGAAATGTTTCCCATTTAAATTGGAGTCTGCGTATATTATAGGACTTCTGGGAAATATTTTCCATTTTTCTCCAAATTAATAAATCACACTATTTAAAATGTTTATCCATATTCATAAAAGTTCAACTACTAACAATATGAAACACCTAACAGCAGAAGCAAGTTGACGTATTTAGGGAAGTAAGTTTTGATCCTTTATCAGACTATAAATTTAAACACTACTAACAACCTTAAAATTTATATTCAAAAAGAAATAGGTATTAGTTGAGCTTAAGTCAAATAGACACATCCAAGATTTAAAAAGTAAATCTCCGCAGGGGCATTTGGGTAGCTCAGTGGGTTAAGGCCTCTGCCTTTGGCTCAGGTTGTGATCCCAGGGTCCTGGGATCAAGCCCTGCATTGGGCTGTCTGCTTAGCAGGGAGCCTGCTTCCTCCTCTCTCTCTCTCTGCCTGCCTCTCTGCCTACTTGTGATCTCTGTCTGTCAAATAAATAAATAAAATCTTTTAAAAATAAAAAGTAAATCTCCCCAGATTAGGTGTATTTGGGGGCATCTTTATAAAAAAGCATCCCTGGCCTTTCCCTTAAAAACAATATGAAACATACAGCATCAATATCACGAAACTGAGTGAACTGAAGTAACCTGTGAAAGATTTCTCTTACAACATTTAAATTGGTATTAGTCACATTCTTCAGAGACTTATCCTTTCACTTCAGTTTTTTCAAAATTAAAAAAGGCAGGTTTTTCCCTCAATAAGACATAAAACAACTGCAAGATACAGAATAGTTATAAAATTACATTTGTGAAAATTTTATTTGTACTTTATCCAGAAAAGTCTTTTCTGAATCCTACCGAAGTATACAACTGTCTAAAGTAGAAAATAAAAATCTTGAATAACCAAGCCTTAGTTTGTCCAAGTTCTTTCCCAGAACTTCTCCCTAACACTCAGTTTAGAAATCTAGAATAACTACTGTGTTCAGTTAAATCTGAATGCATAGCACCACTCAATCTGCTCAACCATCTAAGAGGAGGGTCCAAGGATGCAGACTGTTCTTATTTATTAAATGTGACGTAATAGAGACCACAGTCATAGTCAAGAATTTAAACCCACCCCTTCCCACCACACAACACATGCAAAGCAGGTGCCTTTCTATTCATTAAAATCAGATTGAAAGGGGTCATTTTTATCTCCTGTTATTATGTATCTAAGAAACCAGACATAACAGGGGAAAGACATGCCAACAGTAGAACAAACAATAGGGTACCACAGACTTAGATATTTTTCAGCCTGAGAACTATATTGTACCAAATTTCCAAATGGACTTATTTTGGTACATGGTTTTCTCTACACAGAGACAGAATTCTCTTAATTTTTCTACAAACTCCAAGGAGGAACTGAGCTCTTCACAGAAACCCAACTCCATAAGTCCAAATTTTCTGAGTTTCTCAGAGTTCAAAGGGACATTTCATTGAAAAGACAAAAGTGATTCTGATCCCATGACCTTGTTCTTGCACGTGCCTCCATAACTCTTCTACTGGTTTTCTAAGCAAGAGCCACCTTGCCCAAATATCACTAATACGGAGCCATTAGCACATGTACACGGGTTTTGCTATAACTTCTACAAGTTCAATTTGAGATTCACAATTTTAAAATGAGAAAACAAGTAGGCAAAGGAAACCGTTATTAACCAGGAGGAGTACAGCCATGCTTAAAACACGTGGGTGGAAACCGTCTACTGCTTTCAACCAATGGGAGTAGACTTGGATATATGGCTTCACTCTTACCTCTAACAGCAATCATCCATTAACTGTGGCACTTGCAGGGATTCAATATTTAGAAAAGCCAGAAAGAAATCCTCTACAACAATCTGAGCAGCATTCATTAAAGACTAAATCCTCCTAAGCTAACATAAAAGCTTTACCAAAATTATATATAATGTGTATATGGTCTGACATAGGGCTTCTTTCATTTGAGGCAAAAAATAGAAAGGGGGGTACTATTAACTGATCTTCTCTGGCAAATATTTTTTAAAGATTTTCTTTCTTTATTTAAGAGAAAGAAGAAGCAGGGAGAGGGAGGGGCAGAAAGAGAGGGAGAGGGAAAAGAGAACTCCTGGCTGAGCAGGGAGCCCGATGCAGGGGCTCGATCCCAGAACCCTGGGATCATGATCTGAGCCAAAGGCACTTAACCGACTGAGCCACCCAGGTCCCTCTCTGGAAAATACTGTTTTCCACATTTGTTCTCCTCAGGTGAAATTCCTCATGGAAGGCACCTCTCCTTCCCCTTCCCTTTCATCTTGCCTACCTTTACATCTCTTCTGTTGTGAAGAGCAAAAAAATAATAATAATAAAAATTAAAATTAAAAATTTTAAAAATTGAAAGACACTGACCTTTGAATTTATAGACATCTTGGAGGACTGAGAGAAAAGAGTTCTAATTTTTCCCTTACATCAAATTTTGTTGTTACAGATATGATTTGTTATTACACATGGAGAGTATTCAAATAATGTTTGAAAAATGTAAACTAAGATCATTCTAGTATATCATTTAAAAATTTAAAACTACCTTTAAGTAGTACTGTTTCTCACTATGGATGCTTCTACACTTGAGAAAAGTCCATAAGCTGGATGACCTGATAATTGCAATTTGCATCTTTAGTAGTTCACACAATGACTAAACCATGCTGGGCAATCTATAACAAATAGAAGAGTAAATGAATGAATAAATGAACATCTCAGACACAGAATTATCAAAACAAGGCTTGCTAGAGTCTCTGGCTCCCTCTGGTTCAAAACAAATGCTAAACACATGCATCCCACATATGGTTCTCTGTAGGCTCTTCCCACTCCCATCTCCTCCTTAATGACTTGCTTTTCCTGAAAAGAACATTTGTAGATAAATACCAGGTGAAAGATGGTGCCTAAATAAGGTTCTGGAAGTGATTTTTGGAGGTGCTAGAAGCTCCCACACATCGAGAGACCTCCCACAAGCAATTTTCGTGGGGTAGACTCCAACTAAGAAGGATTGGTGAAGTCTGCTTCCTGTAATACCACCTAGTCATCCATCTTAATCTAGTGTTAGCTTAAGGGCTTAGCTACAGCAGCTCCCTTTATTATGACCCTGATGGGGAAACTGGGCAGTCAAAAGGTGCCACCCTTTCCTGCAGGAAAACAGTACAGTTGCACCAACACCAGGTAGATAGTGCCTCAAGTCAATTAAAATTTAAGAGAACAATAAAAATGATGAAAAACAGAAATCAAAAGATGAATGTAGGAGAAATATTAGGCTTGCTGGGACACTGAAATCCATCAATTTGATAAAACAGACCAAAAATGCTCTGAAGCCAACATTTTATCTATTCCATTTATCTGTCCAAACACTGCATTTTCTAAGACTTGTTTGGCACATAAAATTCTAATCAACTTTCTCAAAAACGTGCCATAGGTGTCCAAGGTATGAAATCTGCTGTTTGATAAGAGTACAAAAATGTTAGTAGTCTAATATTTAATTTGGAAATTAACTGCTAAAAAAAAATGGCTTTCTTCTACTTAGTTAGGGTAATATAGATTGAAATAATGAAGTGGTAAGGCATTGTTTGTCCAAAGGACTAGGACTGGGTGTTGTAGTTATCAAATTTCAAGGGTGCCTTTCCCCATTTTTCAACCTTCCCTTTCTCTCTCCTACTTCAAGGAAGAAGGTGAACCAATTAGAAAAATACTACTATAGTCCAGGGCGGGGCGGGGGGGGCTTTCAGACAGGTTAGTGGTTCTGATCCCTAGCACCAAATGCCCTTCTAAATTTTGAAGATTTCTACATTTTATGAGTCATGGGACGAGGTAAGGACCTCCCTCATGCTATGGAAACCAAAGTATCAAATACTTCCATATGCCACCCCCGACCTAACATACAGCTGCCCTGGGTTCAGCCTGTCAAATACTTCCAGCTGGGATTTGAATTTTGACTGAGTAGTGCTATCTTAGGTTGGATTCCCCCAGAAACAAGCTCTGAGAGCAGGATTCAAGAACCAATATTCTATTTGGAAAATGCAAGACCACCAGGAGGAAAGGGGAGGTGAAACAAACAGTGCTGGCCTTCCATGCCAATGACTGCATCAAATGTCTAGCAGGGCAGCAACAGGAGAACAATACCGTTGGGACCAGGGTGTTCCTGCAACTATGGCATCATTTTGGTATCTGTGTCCTCATACCCGTTTTCTGAGCCTGATTCTCCTACCTTCCCCTTGATTCTATGTGAGTCCACCCAGGAACTTTCCAATAAATTTACTTTCTATTTAAGTTAACCAGTGTTAGTTTCTCTGGCTTGCAACAAAGAGCCCAGGTGTCTTCTACAATGGTGCTCGAAGTGTGGTAAAGATCATGTGGCAAGCACCACTGGGAGCAAATCCTGAGCCAAAGCAAAGCCTCTAAGGTTTCTAAGCAAAGTCATGCTGCCCTCAGAATGCAATTATCGCAGCAACTATGCACTCTCCCTCTGAAATCATCTGACTTACCACTGAGCCCTGCTGGGCATGAAAGCCTCACTATGAGACACTAAGTATTCAGAGGATCAGAGCTGCCAAGAATAAGTTGGATATACCCAATACAACACAATTCAACTACTATAACAAAGACACCCAAGAGGTAGCGATTCATTTTCTCTCACAATTATCCAGTGGTGTTCAGAGGTATCTAGAAGTGATCCACATCCAAGAGGTAGCTCTGTTCTAGAAGGTTCTCTCTCTCATTTCTTCACTATCTCCTAAAGTAGAATACGCATCTTCATGGCAAAAAAAAAAAAAAAAGGTTCAACAACATGCCCACAGGCCAGCCTATATAAAGTAGCTAGGAGAAAGTCCTGGATAATTCTTTAAGTAAAATAAAACATCACTTCTAATCATATTCCATTAGCAAAACCTTAGACAAATAGCCATGTTAGCTGCAAAAAAGACTGAAAAACATATTCTGTAGTTAAAGCAGCCATATGCCCGGATAAATAGCAGTTAATATGGAGAAAGGCAAGAATAAGTCTGGGGAGAAAACTAGCAGTCTTTTCTGAATCTATCCATAAAATTGGGCCTGTGTAACAACATTCCATTAAATAGCTGTACTAAATCAGATAGATGTAGGGTTTAGAGACAGATTAATTATGTTCTCTATGTGCCCATACCTGCAACATTACCAGTCACCTCACGTGTAAGGCCTCATGGAGTGAGCTCCATGACCAGTTGACTGAGAAGGACACTCACAAGCCTCGTTTCCTGCTATCTGTGGTGGCAGCTGAAAGCCACTTGCTGTGGAGATACAGGGCCACTGAACACTGGCTCTGAAACAGGAAGAACTTAGAGTGACAGTTTGAAGAGCAGATCTACATGGATTTCTGGCCAGTAGGTAAAGGTTTAACTGAACAGTCAAGTGTGTGAAAAACAATACTGGGAACCTACTGACACAAAGGGCTGGGGATGAGTTATGTGGGTAGACTTCTTGGAATAAACATTTAAAAATGTGTGCCAGGTGAATATCCACCAAAAAAAAAAAAAAAAAAAAAATCCTTGAAGAAGAAGTTCTTACTAACGAGGCAGATAAGATTCGGATATGGTTCCAGCTTGAAAACAAGGCCTTGCAAGGCTATAATCACACCCCATAAGAGGAGATATATATACATAACAAGCATGTTTGAGTCCAGAAAGCAAAGGATGGAAGAGAGAGGGGGGCTTCTCAGTAAAGGACACATCTGAAATTTATATTTCTCTGTCTTTGAGACTCTGGAGTCTACTAGCTTAAAAAAAATGTTGGGGTGCCTAGATGGCTCAGTTGGTTAAGTTCAGGTCACAATCACTCAGCAGGGAGTCTGCTTGTCCCTCTGGCCCTCCCCCACTTGTGCTCATGATCTTTCTCTCTCCTTCTATCTCAAATAAATAAATAAAATCATTTTTAAAATGTTCCAAAAAATGTTAGTACAAAGGAAGAAAGAACACTTCCAACAGGAAGCATGACAAAAGTTCTATTGAACAAGAAGCTGAGAGTGTCACCCGACCATTATTTGGCCCTTTATAGCACTGAACTGGCAAAAACTGAGCTACAGCATAGGTTGAGGAGACAGTCCCTGACCATTGGGGGAAACAAAATAGCTGTCTGTTCCCTTCTCTTGATACCATTTTTGCTAAGCTCACATTAAATTACTCACAATTGCCCAAACTGTTAACGTTCATGCCTTTGGGCCTTCGTACTTGCTAACCCTCAGACTTCAATGTTGTTTACCAGTTCTCTTTTTCAAAGCCTAGCTCACACATCACCTTCTGAGTAGTCTTCCATGATACCCTCAGACAGAGTTAGTTACCATTTGCTTTATGCCTAAGTCCACAGACCAGTCCCAGCTCTTTTCACATCACATTGTAACTATTCGTTTACAAGTCTATGGACCTCTGTACACTACAAACTTCTGAGCACATTATTTCAAGAATTGCAAAGCTTCCACAAACTTAAAAGAACTGTCCATTTCCAACTGAGGAAATGGATTAATTTTAACAAGATATATTTAGTGCATCATTTGGCCAAAAATTTCAATATCTACTTTGATATTTGGCATAGAGAAGACTCTGAAAATATCTCATTTAAATTAATTAGTAAGCTTTTGCAAAATGTATACAGAAATTAGAAGTGTGAGAAAGTTTTAGGTCAGGAGTGATGTCAGAGTTGATCATGTAACAGGAATCAATTACAAAGTGGGGATTTTCTTGATCTTCTTGCTCGGAGTTTAGGCTCTCTGTGTTGTGTTCCTTACCACCTTCCTTTGAAAGGTATTTGGTGTCTTCAGAGCCCAGCCCTGCACTGGAAACAGGTACTCATTAAATGTTTATAAAGTTGATGAATGAATGAATATATAAACTATGGATTCTACCATGGGATAGTCTCTATCAGCTTTACATATACTTGGATAATGCTTATGAAAATATGTATTTCATACACTTGCACAGTAGAATTCTGCCTTAAAAAAAATCATAGTAACACTAAACTCTTAGAACACAATTAATTATTCACCCCTTTTATTTTTTTTATAAGCAAAAGTGGTTATCTCTACAATAGAGCGCATAAGCATCATTAAGAGACTAAAACCACTGACTGAATTTAATTAACATTATGTAACAGATCATACCAAAAATAAATTCATATTTCAGCCTTTTTATACATTTCATTCATTAAACAGAAGGTAAGAACATGAGTAACTATTTCCCAAGGCAAGATTTTTCAAGGTGTATTTTTCCTTTGTGTTGCCATATTTATTATTTTGGATTTTTCTTACAGAGGGAAAAGCTATTTTCCTTTATCCAAGAAATTACTTACAATATGGAAATCATTAGTGCACTTAAATATGGCATTCAGAAATGGGAAAATGAAGTCATAAATGAAAGAGACTTTTTGACAATAAGATCAATAACCTGAAGCCTTGATTCTGTTCCTTATAAAGTCTCATATACTACTATGAACAGTATTTATTAATTCTCAAGGCTGCGCAGTATTTGGGGTTTATACGGCCACTCTCCAATTCTTTAGCAGAGGGATTTTCCGAAGTTCTGGTAACAAAGGAGTTAATGGAGTGGCACTGCTATTAAAAGATTTATGCTGACCAGGTGTTTGAGTTGCTTGAAAAGTCAACCATTTAACATACAACCTTTCTGTTGTAAATACTGTACCACTAGAAGACAGATTAAACAGCTTTGTATAAAACTATGGTTTAAAAAGAAATAGGGATAATGAAAAAAACATTGTGTCCAACTTTTCTTCAGTAAATTGCCAAACATGTGACCCTCAGAATCTGCAGCGTCCTTATACAGCAACTCAAGCTGTCGCATGCAGAGACAAAGGCAATGTTTGGGGCTTTAAAACATACAGATAAATATAGAATATATATACCAGAAACAGATGAATGACTACTCTAATCACATATACAATGATCTAGGTCACCTGTGAAAACCCATTCAAAGAACCCCAAGGTTATCATGGCCCCAGAAATCAGACTTTGAGGAGACTCAGTTTCTCTGATTTATGAGGTTAACCTGTTAACCCTGTCCCCTTCACACTATTTCACTGGAAATCCCGCCTGTTTGGGAAAATTGTGGTTGTTCAGGCTTACAGTCTTAAGCTTGCCTTACACAAACTAACCACTAAAAATGGGGTGGGGGGGGGAGGCTGCTTTCATGAAATGGGCATTAGAGAAACTAACCTCAGGGTTAAACACTACAATCATTCACAGGTGGGATTTCCCAAGGTTTTGTAACTTTCCATGAAGGGATTTATATATGCCCAAAAGAAGTCGCTGCTGAAACAGGTTTTTTAAGCAGTAAAGTCACTGTATCTGTTCATAGTTACCAAGCTGTTGTGCTTTTTGTTTAGTAGGTCAACATACTGTCGTCTTAATTTGCGTCTGGGCCTATCACGCAAGGGCCACTGCCTCACAGAAGGTTTTAATCAAAGCAGCCAAACCAACAAAATAGGACATCCTGGTCAGAATTACTCTTTCAACCTCATTTTGAACTGCTGTTTTTTCAGAGGTTTGGCAAATTGCACGATAAGCCACTTACCAAAGTGTTCACATTTAATGAGAGGCAATTTTTACATAAAAAATAATCTTGTGTCACCCAGTCTTCTAAATGTCAAATACCCATGGTTAAATGAAGAACAGTGCTACATTCCCAACCAAGCTGCCATAAAAAACTTAAAGCACCAAGTCTAAAACTGCTGTTCTCTAAAAAGACTTCTCTACTCATATCCCTAGAACCTGGATCCCCATTTTTAAAAAAGATTCTTTACATATTTTTGAGTTTCCCACAAACAGAAGAACCATAGCACGGTGTAATATTAAGCTTTGTCTGTATCTGTCTTGCTGCTCTATGTTGCTTAGATCTCACAGACAATACAACATGTAGGTTACTACTAGAGCGCAATGCAACAGAAAAACAACCCATTATCATCAAGAATTACTAGATTCCCAGGAAGCTTTCCAATGAGTCATGGATTTGAAGATAGAGCCACAATCCTAAGATTTCTAGATTGTTCACAAACAGCCCATAGGCCAAGCCTGATATATATTTAAGAGCGTCTCAACTGCAGACCACCATCTCTGCATCCACACATTCATGACATCGTCGGGGTGGGGGGAGGCAATAATTTGTTGAGGTCAGAGTTTCTTTCTTTAAAACAAACCAAAAGTAAAGTTTCCTTTTTCTCAAAGATAGATAGGAGGAGGAGGTTAATTTTTAAAAACCCAATTTCCAGGCACATTCTAAGATTTATACAGAGACAACATATATGTACATGTGTGTGGAAGCAAGTGCAGCAGGTGCCACGTGCCAGAAGGAGGGATCGGGCCTTCCAGCCCTACCTCGTGGCACACGTGCCTAATACCTTAGACCTCAGTGTGCTTCTCAGACTAACTCGGGCATGGCTTCCTCCAGTTACCATTAAGTGCTGCAACCACAGTGGCTGCATTGAGAGGGACCAGACCAGAGACCCCTCACAAGCCCCTCCCTCCCTCAATCTGAAAGCACAGACAAAAATATCAGAGTACAAAGCAGGCAGAGGTGGTGGATAGACAGCCTTCTGAAAGAAGTGTTCTGATCAGAGCAGCACAAAACATCTGAATCAGTCCAGGGATGCCTGGGTGGCTCAGTCAGTTAAGCGTCTGCCTTAGGCTCAGGTCATGATCGCAGGGTCCTGGGATCAAGTCCTGATTCGAGCCCTTGCTCAGTGCAGAGCCTGCTTCTCCCTCTGCCTACCAAGGGCATGTACACTTGCACTCTCTCTTTGACAAATAAATAAATATTTAAAAAAATATATGAATCAGTCCATACACCCAAACAAATCTGGTGGCTAAGATTTCCTGCAATCTGTATATACATGCATGTACGTGTACATTTGCACAGCAGTTTCCCTTTTCTTCTTTTTCCTCATTTTAATCTGTTCACAAGCATTCTACAATGTACTTAGTGTTTCACTCAACAGTTAGAATTACAATTTTTTTTTGTTTAAAAGGGAGTGCAAATGCACACCCAGAGGGTAAGCAGGGCAGAGGGAGGGGGCAGAGAATTTTAAGTAGGCTCAGCAGTATAGAGCCCAACACGGTGCTCAATCTCATGACCCTCACTCAGACAGAGACTAGAACTGCAATCAAGTGTTGGACGCTTAACCAACTGAGCCACCCAGGAACCCCTAGAACTGCTCTTTAAAGGGTTAAAATTAGGGGCACCTGTGTGGCTCAGTGGGTTAAAGCCTCTGTCTTCAGCTCGGGTCATGGTCCCAACATCCTGGTATGGCGCCCTGCATCGGGCTCTCCGCTGGGTGGGGAACCTGCTTCCTCCTCTCCCTCTCTGCCTGCCTCTGTGCCTGCTTCTGATCTCTGTCAAATAAATGAATAAAATCTTTAAAACAAAAAAATTTTAAAAAATAAATAAAAGATTAAAATTAGTCAAAACTTTAGACAATTAAAATTGGTCAGGAGAATTTTTAACAATGCCACAGAACAAACTTTTTTAAAAATCATTCTATGGCAGTTCACATTTTATAAGTTTCTCCATCCTTACATTTCCTTTGTGTATTTAAAAATTTATTTATTTACTGAGAAAACATTTATTAAGTGCCTGCTAGGACTTTGTTAGGTCCTGAAACTGAACAGATAGAACAGGTGTTATTTCTGCCCCCCTGTACTTAACTTTTGGATGGGGCAACAGATCTTTCAAAAACAGAACATTACAAAATTTTGTTTACAAAATGGTATCCAGGTATCTGGGAAAAAAGAAAAGAAAAGTAAGGAAAAGAAAGAAAATAAAAGTAAACTTCTCAGCAAAGGCCTACAGTATCACTAACAATATTCTCAAATTTCTTCTATTACTGGTTGAATTGTGTTCTACCAAAACTCATATGAAGTCTTAACCCCCAGTGCTGCAGACTGTGTCATTATTTGAAAATAGGGTCTTGACAGAGATAATCAATTTCAAGTGAGGCTACCAAAGTGGCTCTAATCCAATATAACACCTGTCCTACTGGGTGATGCTTCTGAAAGCCAAGGAAAGCCAAAGATCACTAGAAAATAGCAGACATGAGGGAAGAGGCATGAAGCATTCCCTGACGGCCCTCAGGGAACAAACAACAACCCTGAGATACCTTAATTGTAGACTTCTAACTCCAAGAACAAACACTTTTTTTAAACCACCCAGTTTGTGTTTTTATTAGAGAAAATTAATATGTTTTCTTAAAAAAAAATATTTCTAGTCCTTTAAAATGTGAAAAAGCAAAAAAGTAAGGCTTTAGTGGTAGGGACAATTCTAACTGAAAAAAATTTTTAATTAACAATATTTTAGTTGCCTTGAAAACACAAAGATGCCTACTTAGTTGTGCCTCAATCCAAGTGCATTTTATAAAAAAAGAGAAAGAGAGGGAAACCTGCGTAGTGGTTAAATGTCCAACTCTTCATTACAGCTCAGGTCATGATATCCAGGTCATGAGATGAAGCCCAGTGTCAGCCTCTGTGCTCAGCACAGCGTCTGCGTAAGACTCTCTCTTCCTCTGTCTCTCCCTATCCTTCTCCACCACCATCTCTAAAATAAATAAATACCTAAATTTTTTTTTTAAAAGAGAGACATGTATATCCCCAAATTAAAAAGGATTTATTTCTGTTTCTAATGTAAAATAGGCTCTTAAGAACACACTAGTGGGACATTTGGGAACTACAGTTCACAAATATGACCACTGTATTATACAAAGAAAATAAAAACAGTAGGGAAGTAGATAAAATAGCTTCATAGCCTAGTGAGGGCATAATCTTTAAACACACATCTAAACTCTAAATCAGAAGATAAATTCTGATTTTTGCCCCCCAAAATACATACTTCTGCAGTTTTATTGGAAGCATCCAATAAAGTGACAGAAGTTATGGGACTCAAACTTTTATTGTTTAAGTTGACAGAAGAAACACAACCTAAACGCATAGCAAAGTTTGGTTTGAATCCATCATCTCCTATAATACTGTAGGGGGAAAATACAGAAAGACAAGTAAATGTTATGCTGAAAGTTGTTTTGAGTCAATTAAAAGTTGAAAATTTAATATTCCTGACCCATCATTTTTGGTTGGCTCTTTTGTCCCCAACATCTTGTCATTTTTTTGAATTTGGAAACTTTCCCATATTTATGCTTAATTATGAAGACAATGAAATAGAAAAATTTCATAGACATGGGCCTGAAAACTAAATGTTCTTTTATAGTTGTGGCTGAATTAGTATGTATCCTATCAGTTTTAGTTCTCCTGTGACATAGCAAATGGCCGTAATCTTCCCTCATCTATCCACTATCAGACAAAAAAGAAAATGAGTTTTTATCCTAATTAGTTACATCCTCACAGATTCTCCTATGTATTAGCAATTACATAGTATCAGGTAGTTTAGATTGTTTTTCAATACTCATCCATGTAATTTGCTCATATAAATACATAATTTTACAACCCAAACCAAGGCACAAAGACAGTTCAATATTGCTAGGAACTGAATGTTGGTGTCCTCCCCTGCAAATCAAATTCATCTGGTAAAGCCCTAATCCTCAGTGTCCTGGTATTTGGAAGTGGGGCCTTCAGAAGTTAATTTGGTCATAAAGATGTAGCACTCAGGAATGAGATTAGTGCCCTTATAAGAAGAGATATGAGATAATATCTTCAGTTCACAACACAGCAAGAAGATGACTATCTACAAACCAGCCAAAGAATGCTCACTAGACAACTAAATCTGCCAGTTCAGATATTGAATACTCAGCCTTTAAATGGACACAACAAATATTTGTTGTTTAAGCCACCCAGTCTATGATGTTTTTGTTCTAATACCCCAAACTGCCTAAGACAAGTATTTAAAAAACAAACCCTGTTCTGATAAAAGTGTAATTTGTAACATGGATTCCTAACTAATTTTTATTTTCTGTTAACATTACTCAAGGGTCACTTTGGGTATAACAGAAGATATGGGAGCCTTAGGTGGGGTAGTTCCTATATAAGATATATTGGGTGATTAATACCAAAATGTCTAGCAGCTTGAGAACCAAGCAGGAACCAGAAATCCAGTGACTTAAATATAGCCAGGGGAAGCCAGTAGATTAACAAGGAAGAAGAGTAGGAAATAGTAGAAATAAAAGCTGGCAATGGTTAAAAGTTTAGAAGAACACAGGTATCCCATGGCAACTAAAGTTCTTTGTTAAGTGATCTCTCATACTTCCTACTTAGGACAAGTGTAGACTCAGAAGCTAAACCTACAGATGTAGGAAAAGCATTCACAGCTAGTCAAAAAATGACCGGAAGGAAAAGATAAAATCACAATAGGTCCTCATAACTGAGGTGGTAGAAGAAACGGGTTTTTTGAAAGCAAAAGATGGTACAAAGAGAAATAAAAAGCAACATGGGCATGTTCTAGTTTCATCCAGAATGGAGTAGCTATTATTGGACTTAACTTCTTGCTATAAACAAGTATAAAATCCAGACAAAACATATATAAAAACTATTTGCAGACATTGGACAGCAGCCAAAGCAGGGCTATGGTCCTTGAGAGAAAAGAGGCAAATAAAATAAACGTCACATAAACCCCAGATTTCTTCCTGGGGGCATTTTCCAAACCACAGCTCAGGGAAATAGAGCCTAAGTAACGATGATAGTCTTGTTGGACAACAGAGACAGAGATCAGTGTTCTGGGCAGCCAAGAAAACTAACATGGAGTAGCTGAGTCCCTGAGAAGAAACAAACAAACAAACAAACAAACAAACAATAAAACACTACAAACAAGGAGTCCTAATAGTTCATGTAAAACTTCCCCTCAGTCTTCAGTCAAATTCTAAGGTATACATATAAAGGGCAAAGATTTGGAAACCTAGCTAAGACAACCACTGGGATGCTGCTAAGTAGAGCAGAGATTTCCAAGGCCACAGAATTTGGGTCCAGGAGTTAGAGACTGGGACATCCATTTGAGATCCCAGAGATCCCACACTCCGAAGATGTAGAATAAAAATCTCACCCTTTATATAAGGGCTACAAGCAAAACTAAAATCAACGTGCCTCACAAAGTTCAGCACACCTTGGTAAGATGAAGGTAATCCACAAATAATTTTAATCCCTTCTAGAACAAAATTAAGCATACTTCAGAACATAACTCAAAGCATGTACAACATGTATACAATGTTAGTTCTACAATCAAAAATTACTAAACATGTTAGAAATTAATAAAAAAAAGTCCAATAATTGAAATAAAATACAGTCAGAAACAAATTATTCAAGTAATTGAGTTAACAAAGGAACAGTCAAAATAACTATGGTGAATATATTTAAGAGGGAAAAATGGGCAGAATGGATTAAAATATATAAAAATATTATAATGAACATTCTGGAAACACAAAATACATTACCTGAATGTAAGAATACATTATAGAGACTTAGCAGACCACAAACAGTAAACTGGATTAATGAAATAGAAAAATATCTCAATAAAAGTACAAGGAAAAAAATCACAGAAAGAAATTCTTGGTTTAGATAGGGTCAAATTATACTTTAGCTAAAGGCCATTCTAGACAAATGTATTCTGGCAAATATTAAAAATGAGTCTTGAAAAGATCTGAATGCTTCTAAGTAACTCAATATCCTACAACAAAGCCTAAAAATAGAAAAACACAAAAACCCAGCCCCAACAAAAGAACGGTTCATGTCCTTTGAATTCTGGGATCTCATGTGCTATATAAAGTACTACATCATTTAAAAGGTACTATGATAAGTTAAAAATGCATACCACAAATCCTCAAGCAAGCACTAAAAGTGAACCCTAACACAGCGACAATAAACCCTAATGTAATCTATGAACCCTGGGTGATAATGATGTGTCAGTGTACTTTTAAGAATTTTAATAAATATGCCACACTGGTGAGGGGTATTGATAATGGGGGAGGCTATGCATGTGTGAGGGCAGAAGATATGGAGGAAATCTCTGTATACTCAGCTCAATTTTCTATGAACCTAAAACAGCTTTAAGAAATAAAGTCTATTAAATACATACAAGTGTACACACTTGCATGCTCACACACACTGATAAATACCTGAGAAATAGAAAGCAAATAACAAGAAGTAGATTTACACAAATAGACCTGTGGTAGCCAGAATTCTAAAAGGGGATCCTCAGAAATCCATACCCAAATCACTAGAATCCTTATGAATATGTCCAGATAGTAAATATGGCTTTGCAGGCCATAGGTTTCTTTTTTTTTTTAATTTTTAATTTTTTATTAACATACAATGTATTACTAGTCCCAGGGGTACAGGTCTGTGAATTGTCAGATTTACACACTTCACAGCACTCACCACAGCACATACCTTCCTCAATGTTCATAACCCAACCACCCTCTCCCTACACCCCTACCCCCCGCCACATTCAGTTTGTTTTGTAAGATCAAGAGTCTCTTATGGTTTGTCTCCCTCCAGATCCCATCTTATTTATTCTTTTCTTGCCCCCCAAACTCCCCACATTGCCTCTCAACTTCCTCATATCAGGGAGATAATATGATAATTGTCTTCCTCTGATTGACTTATTTTGCTAAGCATTATACCTTCTAGTTCCCTCCATGTCATCACAAATGGCAAGATTTCATTTCTTTTGATGGCTGTACAGTATTTCATTGTATATATATACCACCTCTTCATCCATTCTTCTGTTGATGGACATCCAGGTTCTTTCCATAGTTTGGCTATTGTGGACAGTGCTGCTATAAACATTCGGGTGCACGTGCCCCTTTGGATCACTAGTTTGTATCTTTAGGGTAAATACCCAGTAGTGCGATTGCTGGGTCATAGGGTAGTTCTATTTTCAACTCTTTGAGGAAGCTCCATGCTGTTTTCCAGAGTGGCTGGACCAGCTTGCATTCCCACCAACAGTGTAGGAGGGTTCCCCTTTCTCCACATCCTAACCAGCATCTGTCATTTCCTGACTTGTTAATTTTAGCCATTCTGACTAGTGTGAGGTGGTATCTCACTGTGGTTTTAATTTGTATTTCCCTGATGCTGAGTGTTATGGAGCACTTTTTCATGTGTCTGTTGGCTATCTGGATGTCTTCTTTGAAGAAATGTCTGTTCATGTCTTCTGCCCATTTCTTGATTGGATTATTTGTTCTTTGGGTGTTGAGTTTGATAAGTTCTTTATAGATTTTGGATACTAGCCCTTTATCTGATATGTCGTTTTCAAATATCTTCTCCCATTCTGTCAGTTGTCTTTTGGTTTTCTTGACTGTTTCCTTTGCTGTGCAAAAGCTTTTGATCTTGATGAAGTTCTAATACTTCATTTTTGCCCTTGCTTTCCTTGCCTTTGGCGATGTTTGTAGGAAGAAGTTGCTGTGGCTGAGGTCCAAGTGGTTGCTGCCGGTATTCTCCTCAAGGGTTTTGATGGATTCCTTTCTCACATTGAGGTCTTTCATCCATTTGGAGTCTATTTTTGTGTGTGGTGTAAGGAAATGGTCCAGTTTCATTCTTCTGCATGTGGCTGTCCAATTTTCCCAACACCATTTGTTGAAGAGACTGTCTTTTTTCACTGGACATTCTTTCCTGCTTTGTCAAAGATTAGTTGGCCATAGAGTTGAGGGTTTATTTCTCTATTCTGGACTCTCTATTCTGTTCCACTGATCTAGCCAGTACCATACTGTCTTGATGATGACAGCTTTGTAATAGAGCTTGAAGTCCGGAATTGTGATGCCACCAACTTCGGCTTTCTTTTTCAATACTCCTCTGGCTATCCAAGGTCTTTTCTGGTTCCATATAAATTTTAGGATTATTTGTTCCATTTCTTTGAAAAAAATGGATGGGATTTTGATAGAGATTACATTAAACATGTAGACTGCTTTAGGTAGCATAGACATTTTCACAATATTTGTCCTTCCAATCCATGAGCATGGAACGTTTTTCCATTTCTTTGTGTCTTCCTCAATCTCTTTCATGAGTACTTTATAGTTTTCTGAGTAGAGATTCTTTGCCTCTTTGGTTAGGTTTATTCCTAGGTATCTTATGGTTTTGGATGCAATTGTAAATGGGATTGACTCCTCAATTTCTCTTTCTTCTGTCTTGTTGTTGGTGTATAAAATGCAACTGATTTCTGTGCACTGATTTTATTTCTGTGCACTGAATTCCTGTATGAGTTCTAGCAGATTTGGAGTGGAGTCTTTTGGGTTTTCCACACAAAGTATCATATCATCTGCAAGGAGTGATAGTTTGACTTCTTCTTTGTGTAGGCCATAGGTTTCTGTTTGTGACCATTCAACACCATTACTATAGCCAGAACTCTAACATTCTAGACACTGTGTAAACAAATGGGCATTACTGTGTTCCAATAAAACTCTGCTTGACAAAATTAGATGGTGGGCTGGATTTGGCCCATAGGTTATTGTTTCCCAACACCTAACACAGAAACACCTCGGAACCTACAAAAAAGATGTTAGAATAAATGTATTTATCAAGGCGATAGGAGAAAGGTCCAATCTCCAAAAAATAACCATATTTGTAAATATCAGCAGCAAACAACTGAAATTTTTAAAATATTGCAAAAGCATTGAAAATATGATCTATTTAGTGATATATTTCAACATAGTGTGTATGTACAAGAGTTGTACAATAAAAACCATAAAATACTATTGACCTAGATTAAAGATGGCTTAAATAAACAGATATCGTGTTTATGATCACTAATATTTCAGTTCTCCCCTACTTGAGGAGAGATTTAAAGGCAATTCCAAACAAAATCTCAACAGGCCTTCCTGGAGAAAACTTCATGCTGAATCAAACACTATAAGGAAACACATATATACAAACACACAGAAGAGCAAAAATAATGTGGAAAAAGTGTAAGTTTGGAAGACTTAACTAAACTACTTGATTTAAATACTTATAAAGCTGTGGTTATCAATGAAAAGGTGATATTCACATAAAAACTGACATAAATTGGGGCACCTGGGTGCATAATCGTTTAACTGTCTGACTCTTGGTTTTGGCTCCGGTTGTGATTTCAGGGTCATGAGATCAAGCCAGATGAGGGCTCTGTACAGAATCTGCTCATGACTCTCTCTCCTCTGCCCCTCCTCCCCCACGTGCTCTCTCTCTTCCTCTCTCTCATTTTCTAAAATAAATATTTTTTAAACTGACATAAATTAATAAAACAGAACAGAGAGGAGAAATACACCCATACAAACATGGGCAATTGATTTTGACAAAGCTACCAAAGCAGTCCAACTAAGAAAAGGTCATCTTTTCAAAGAAAAGTGCTGGTAGAATTTCGTATCTGGGGAAAAGAGGGAGAGGGATGAGAGAAGAGAAAATAAATTTACCTCGAACATACTTAAAAAAAAAAAAAAATCAACTTAAAGTGGGTTTTTATACACTTAAAAGAGCCAAAAATATGAAACATCTGAAGAAAAATAGGAAACATCTAAAAAGAAAATATAAGACAAAACCTTAGTGACCTTATGGTTAGACTAAGATTTCTTACATAGAACAAAATAACACAAACTGCTGCTGCCCCTCAGAACAATTTGTTACTTAAACTGTAACCCCTGGAGATTTTACTAGTTGCCAAGCACATTTAGATATGGCCTTAAAAAATACTGATACTGACAACAGGTCTTTGGGGAGAAGGACGATGTACGACCGTGAAGCTGGGCAGCTGGGGATGCCCGGCTCGCTCAGGGCGGAACGCCACCCCTTGACCGAAGCCGGGCAGCCAGGAACGCCTGGCCTGCCCAGGGCGAAACGCCGCCTGCTTCAGGGAAGCCGAGCACCCGGGAACATCCGGTCAGCTCAGGGTGGAACAAAAACCGCCTGCTTCCCTTTTTCGTGATCGCTCCTTTCTCTTCCCAGAAGTGATCGTTGTCAGTTAGATGAGTCCTTTGAATGTGCTTGGTTAACTATAAACCTTACCCTCCTCCTTGCTTGCCTGCAAGACGTGACTAACGTTTGACCTTCATCAGTCCTTCTGTTGGCTATTGTTTTCTATCTAATAAAAGTGAGACTGTGGGGTTGCTCATGGCAGCAGTTTTTTTCGACTGTTGTCCCCTGCTCCCAGTCTTTTGCAGCTGACTTGTTTGTGCCTAATTCTTCTCTCGTCGCTGACTGGAAGCGGCAACAAACTATAAACAAAAGCTGATAAACTGAATTTCAAAATTAACTTATTCCCCAAAATATATATATATCTGACAATTGACTTGTCCCCACAGTATTGATTCTTTCAACTGAAAAAGACATACCAACTAATGTGAGCAAAAAAAATTTTGAAATTAGAATTCACCAGAAAGGGGCGCCAGGGTGGCTCAGTGGGTTGAAGCCTCTGCCTTCGGCTCAGGTCATGATCCCAGAGTCCTGGGATTGAGCCCCACATCGGGCTCTTCGCTCAGCAGGGAGCCTGCTTCCCCTCCTCCCTCTGCCTGCCTCTCTGCCTACTTGTGATCTCTGTCTGTCAAATAAATAAATAAAATCTAAAAAAAAAAAAGAATTCACCAAAACAAACAAACAAACAAACAAACTGATGACAAACTAGCACTGAGAAGGATCCTTAACAAGGTTAGTCATTAGGAAAGTGAAAATAAAAACCACAAGGAGATACTAGACTCCGAGTAGAAGAGCTAAAATTAAGAGGACTGATAATGTCCAATGCTGTGGAGGAGGGGACAGTCACTGAAATTCTGATTCATTGTTGGTGTAATGCAAAACAGTATAACCACCAGGGAAAACAGTTGGGTAGTTTCTTAAAGTTAAACATACACTTTCCATATGACTGAACAATTTTAGATATTTACCCGAGAGATATAAACGTAGGTCCACACAACTTCCATGGGAACGTCAAGAGCCCCTTTATTCAGAATAATCAAATACTAAAAAAGGTCAACCCAAGTATCCCTGAACTGAAGAAATAACCAAATTGGGGGCGCCTGGGTGTCTCAGTGGGTTAAGGCCTCTGCCTTTGGCTCAGGTCATGGTCCCAGGGTCCTGGGATCAAGCTCCGCATCGAGCTCTCTGCTCAGCAGGGAGCCTGCTTCCTCCTCTCTCTCTGCCTGCTTCTCTGCCTACTTGTGACCTCTGTCTATCAAATAAATAAATAAATAAAATCTTTAAAATAAAAAAAAGAAATAACCGAATTGTGGTCTGTCTGCTGCTGATACAAGCAACAAACCCGGTGAATCTCAAAAGCATTATGCTAAAAGAAGCACAAAAGCCTGCATAATCACATAATAATTATATATAAATTTCTAGTAAAGGCAAAAATATAGACCAGTAATTTCAGGGGCCATGGGTACAATGGGACTGACTACAAAGGGGAATGAGGGAACTTCTGGGGATGACAGAAGTGTTTTGTATCATGATCATGGTCGTTACATGACTGTATACATTTGTCAAAGCTCATCAAAGTGCATACTTAAAATTGATTAATTTTACTGTATGTTAATTATACACAACAACTGTATGTTAATTATACACAACAAAGCTGACCACAAAAAGGTCATTATGGTTTGATCTGACTGTTACAATGCGTTCAGTTTGTGAAAATTCATTAAGCTTGGGGTTTTTTAAAGTTTATACTTATGACATGTTTGCTTTTCTGTATATCATAATTGAATTAAGCTTTAAAATGATTAAATATGAAAATATGAATAATATGGTAAAACATTTAATTGTACACTTAAAATGGAGAAGTTTTATTGGCTACAAGTTATACTTCGGTAATTTTGTGATTAATTGATTTTTAAATTATGGCAATAACAACGAAAACATCAGACTCAGTATGAATTAGTTTATACCTACAGATCCAGAGCTAAAGAAATTGGCTGCCAGCAAAAAGTCATTCAGAGGGTATTAAAGTTAAATGAGTTTACTCTGATTCTGATATTTCCCCCTTACTGATGCTTAACTTATTTGTCCCTCACTTTTTCTATAGTGCAAATCAGTGTTTGTTGAACTAGTTGCTAAAATAGATATTCTCTAAATACAGTAAGCAGCATAATGGCCCCCCACAAAGATCTCTACATTCTAATACCCAAAAGCTGTGAATATATTACACTCTATAACAAAAAGGACCTTCCAGATGATGATAATTAAAGGACTTGTGATGAGATTATTTTATAGAATATCCGGGGCACCCCAAACTAATCCCATGACTCCTTAAAAGCAGAGAAACTTATCTTGGCTGTGATGGGAGGGAAATGTGAGTACAGAATAGTCAGAAAGATGTAACATTGCTAAATCTGAAGATGGAAAAGAGGAAGAACCAAGGAAAGTGGGTGGCCTCTAGAAGCTAGAACGGTCAAGGAAATCGATTCTCACATGGAGCTTCCAGAAAGAAATGCAGCTATGATCTTAGCACAGTGAGACCCATGTTGGACTTCTACGATATTAAGTTTGTGTTCTTTAAAAAGAAACAAGCTGTTATTTTTCACAGATACTGTTATATTATGTATGTGCCAAATCCAAAAGAATCTACAGATAAATTGTTACAATTAATAAGAGTTAAACAGGATAATTTAAAAATCACTTTTAAGAAAATGGATATGTATTCCTATATTCTAGGAAAAAAAGAATTATTTTTTTTCCTTTTATTTAAATTCAATTAGTTAACATATAATGTATTACTGGCTTCAGAGGTAAAGGTCAGTGATTCAACACTCGGATAGAACACCCAGTTCTCATTACATCACATGCCCTCCTTAATGTCTATCACCCAGTTCCCCATCCCCCCACAACCCTCCCCTCCAGCAAATCTCAGTTCGTTTTCTATGGTTAAGATCTCTTATGATTTGTCTCCCTCTCTGATTTTATCTTATTTATTTTTTCCTCTTTTCCCCTTTGATCCTCTTTTGTTTCCTAAATTCCACGTATCAGGGAGATCATACAATAATTGTTTTTCTCTGACTGACTTACTTCGGTTAGCGTAAAAGTTTATTAAAATCACTAACTTTGTGGCACTTTCCCACAGCAGCAGTAGAGATTATTCATAGTCTATTGATACAGAGGTAAGTTTAAAACATCACAGAACTAGAAGAACGAACTTAACTTTCTGGAATCAGAAAGAATTTGATTTCCGACAATTCCACTTAGTAGTCCAGGCCACTTACCTGAGTTTCAGTTGTTTCTTCTTTAAAATGAGATGTTTATAGTAACTACTTCATAAGAATATTACAAGAATTAAGTTAAGTAATTGCTTAGACAATTAGCTTATATTATTTTTCCTAGAGGAGGTTCCAGAAAAACTTTCAGATCCAGGAAATTTTGTAAGATTACTTTGATTTTAATGTTGGAATTGATTTTATGGTGTTTAAGTTGAGAAGATCTAGTGTATTGATCTAATGGAAACACAGCCATTTTATTTTTTTAAAGATTTTATTTATTTAAAATAGAGAGAAAGCAGGAGGAGGGGCACAGAGAGAGGGAGACAATCTCAAGCAGACTCTACATTAAGCATGGAGCCAGACTCGGGGCTTGATCCTACAACCCTGAGATCATGACCTAAGCCAAAACCAAGAATTAGACATTCAACCAAGCCACAAAGGCACCCCTGAAACTCAGTCATCTTATTTTATTTTTCTTTTAAGATTTATTTATTTGACAAGAGAGAGATCACAAGTAGGCAGAGAGGCAGGCAGAGAGAGAGGAAGGGAAGCAGGCTCTCGGCTGAGCAGAGAGCCCAATGCGGGGCTCGATCCCAGGACCCTGAGACCATGACCTCAGCTGAAGGCAGAGGCTTAACCCACTGAGCCACCCAGGTACCCCAACTCAGTTATTTTAAATAAATGGAATGGATATTGTTGGTGAGAATGCAAACTGGTACAGCCACTCTAGAGAACAACGGAGATTCCCCAAGAAGTTAAAAATAGAGTTAACCAAAGACCCAGGAACTGCACTACTAGGTATTTACCCCAAAGATACAGATGTAGTGATCTAAAGGGGCACCCGGACCCCAATGTTCATCACAGCGATGTCCACAATAGCCAAATTGCAGCTAAAGAGCCAAGATGTCCATCAACAGATGAATGACTAAAAAAGATGTGGTAGATGATATATATATATAATGGAATATTACTCAGCCATCAGAAAGAATGACTACCTCCCATCTGCATTGACATGGATGGAACTGGAGGGTATTATACTGAGTGAAATAAGTCAGTCAGAGAAAGACAATTATATGGTTTCAGTCATATGTGGAACATAAGAAAGTGCAAAGGATCATAGGAGAAGGGAGGCAAAACTGAAAAGTCATCAGAGTGGGAGACAAACAGACTCTTGACTCCGGGAAGCAAACTGAGGGTTGCTGCAGGGGAGTTGGGTGGGAGCTGGGTTAACTGGGTGATAGGCATTCACGAGGGCACGGGGGGTGATGAGCACTGGGTGTTACACACAACTGATAAATTACTGAACTCTACATCTGAAACTAATGATGTACTATATGTTGGTTAATTGAATCTTATTAAAAAACATTTTTTAAAGGAATGAATACACAAGTAATTCCTTAGTGCTTTACCTGGAATTAATTCCTCACTAAGGGTTCCAACAACAGAAATAAAGTAGTCTAAGATGAAGTTCTACATAAAACCAAGAACATATTTTATTTCATCACTGATCTCATGGAGAAAAAAATCCCTCAAATGCTATTAGACAGATAGTAAAGAAATATTTTGGCTGATTATGACTATTGGTAAACATAGGAATTGTAAAATTAATAACAAGGCCACAGCATCAATTGCATGTTTTAAAACTTTTAAATCTATGGCATATATTTTAACTCTACAATCATGGTTATAGTAGTAACAATGAAACTCAAGAATTTCCTTGCCCAAATTCTCCAGACTGTTTTATAACTTTAGTCCACTAGCAAAGTTCAATATTGGGGAAATGTTTTTCTAAAAAAACAAGTTGAGTAAATTTTTGGAACAGATGAAACAGATCTTTTAAAGAGAAATTTAAAAAAAAAAATCCAGAATAGAGGAAAGACCCCTTTTGTATTTAAAATCTTCGGTTTGACCTTTCTAAAGAACGACAACAAAAAATAATCACACATATAATACTAGAAAACTGTGAAAATCAAAAAGGTCTAGATGTACCAAAGGATTATGTAATTTGAAAGAATAAAATTCCTCCCTTAAAAGAACACTCACTCACTTGCGTTCAAGCCACCCTCTATTAACGAGATTGTGCATGAATGAAAACAAGGAAATAATATGTTAAAGAATCTACTTTGTCTTTAGGTTGTTAAGAAAAAGCATAGGAAGAACTCTAAAATAGGAAGCTGTTAATCATTTTCATTCATGGATATAACCAATATTTACTGATTCTCTTTTGTGGCATGTGGAGGGGAAAAATGATAGAATTCCTGCTCACAAGAAATTAGCAATTCAAAAGTATACACTGATATTTATGATGAATTAGAATACAGGGTGAAATGGAATGCCATGCAAGTAATGCTAAGCCCTGTGTGTGTTCACAAAGAGCAAATGAGAAGAGCCAAGAAGGAAGCATCCATGGAGCACCAGAGACTTGGGGCAAGAAGGGGACCCCCACTGCCTTTATGTTAAACATGGAGGGCAATGCTGGACTTGGAGTTTGATATACAGATGGGATCTGGGTCAGTATAGATGACTGAAATGGCATCCCAAGAAGAGGAAAAAGTTTCTACAAACATAAGGCAGTGAAAGGATGTTCAGGATTCATTAATGAAAACAGTTAATAATTCAGGTTACGTGGGGATACAGAATTAATGAAAAATCCACTGGAAAGAAGGGTGGAAAATCAGGTCAAATCAGAAATTGTCCTGAAATAAGGCTACAAAGTTTGCATTTTATTATCTATAGAAAACATTAAAATATTTTAAAGCAGAAATTATAATATATATTTATATATTATGTAATATAAAATATAAAGGATATTAAGTATATTTATGTATCTATTAGATATGATAAGAAGGTATGAATATAAGGATCACTAAAGATTGGAGCATGGAGCTCTGAAATAATCCAGATAAAATGTACTGTGTACCCTACCTCAGGTGGCACCCACAGGATGCGTCATCAAGAAGATGACAAAAGTAGTCATAACTGAGGAGCATTCTTGCCCTAAATTTAAGGGGATAAGAAAGAAAAGTTGGCTGAGTTTATGTCAACAAACTTTATTAAGGACTTTCTTAAGGTAAGAAGTTATACCTTATATGAATTTAAAGTTTGAGGAGACTCTGGCAACAAAATTACTATTACAGTACAAAGCGGGGGAGCCATTACTACAAGTGATGCTGGAACACGAGAGAAATCCACAAAGCCTCAAGCTCAGGTTCAGCGGACAGGCACCATTTCCCCAGATGGAGCGACGTAAGCCAGGGAGAAGGGCTTCCTGGGCAGAGAGAAAGGCAGGAATAAAGGATTTCAAGAATCAAGAAACACGTTTTGGTTTTGATTTCTCCATATCCTAACACTTCCTACTCTGTGTTTTCATAATACTTACCCCAATGGGTGTGAAGTAGTATCTCCTTGTGGCTGCAGATACACTCCTAAACCTGCAAGATTTTCAGGAAAAATAAGTGAGTCCTCCACGAAGTCCCTGGTGCACTATGGATGCTTTCTTCCTGGTTCTTCTCATTTGCTCTTTTCTTCTCATTTGCTCTTTTCTGAGCATACAGGAGGGCTTTGCATTACTTGCACAGCATTTCATTTCCTCTTGTATCATGGTCCATCACAAATGTCAATGTATCGTTTTGAATTGCTAAAGTCTTGTAAGCAAGAATTAAATCATTTTTTTCCTTCACATGCCACAAAAGAAAACTAGTAAGATAGAGTAAGTCTAAACAGACAGATTATCATCAGAGAGATAGAGAACACCTCAGAGCTAATTTCCAATTATTTCATTGGGGTAATCTATGAATCCTTTAAAAAGCCAGTAATTCCATAACCAATGTAAGCTTTTCTAGAGCATAAGAAAATTAAAAAAAAAAAGACACCCATGTATTACAATATGAACATAACTTTGATGTAAAAACCTAACAAAAGATGTACACATAAACTATAGACAAATCTCACATATGAATATTAAGAAAAAATAAATTGAAAATAAGAAATATAATCTAGCATCACATTAAGTGAAACCACAAGCAAGGAAAACGTGAGGATATTTCAATATTAGATACTAACGGGGAAAAAAACAACTTACCATCACAGATTCTGGAAAGGCATTTGATAATATTCAATGTCACTAAGTTTTAAAAATCTCAATAAAATATTAATGAAAAGGTTTCTTATCTCACCTCAAAATAAGCACCATATCTATTGGGGAAATAGCAGATGGCTTCCCCATTAAAGGCAGAAATAAGACCAAGATATTCATTCTCACCACTGCCCAAAAAATTAAGGAAGAGGGAAAAAATCAGATATAAGAATCAGGGGGAAAAAAAAAGTAAAAAGATTCCTATGTGTGGGTAATATGATTGGATAACTTGAGAACCTGATTCAGGTTTGAAAAAACTGACACTACACTAACTGAAAAACTATCACAAATGTTATAGGAAATTAGTAACGCTGTAGGATACAAAACTATTACACAAACAGTGCTTATAAGAACAAAGAAAAATCAATAAAAGTTAAGGTTGAGCATCATTTCCTATTTTAATGGTTACTTTTATTTCCTCTTCTGTGAACTCTAGGCTCACCCTTTTTCAATAGTTCTACTGTATTTTATCATTTTGTAGGAGCTCATATTTTAAGAAATATTTTTTAGCTCTTCTACATTTTTAGCTCGCCTACAAGTTATATTGTCTTCCAATTTAATATTTACCTTTTGACTTCACATACAGCAATTTTCCCCATGGGGAATATTTTTTCCTATATGGTTGAACTTACTAGTCTTTTCTGTGGTTTCTTTTAGGACTCCTTTTTTTATATATTAATTTTGACCCAGATGGAATATACTCCTAGTATAAGGTATTATGTACAAATCCAATTTTATTTTTTTAATCCAGCTCTCCAGTTTTCTCAACACCATTTACTGAATAATCTATCATTTCCTCACAGATCGAGACATGATCTCAAATAGTTACTTTCAAACAATGTGGATAGTAATGTAAATTTGTACATCAACAGGCGATATAAATTAGAATTATAGTGCACAGACCCTTTAAACCAGAAATTTCTAAGAACTTATCTCACAGATTTACATACATAAAGACAATAAATGACATGCACAAAATTATTTGCTGCTATGCATTTTGAAAGAGTAAAATTTGGAAATAATCTGAATGTGCAGATATAAGGAACTGGCCAAGTAACAGATTTATACAGTAGAATAAAAGGCAGTCATAGGTAATAAAGGTGCTTTTACATGGGAGGGTCTCCAAGACCTTTTAAGTTTAAAAATAGTATAGAATCCTGCCAATTTTATTTTAAAATGAGGAAAAAGTGAGTATTTGCATTACATTACACACCAAATACTTCTGAAGGGAAATGTACTGGGTATCTGAGGGAAGTGGAGGAAGACCAGGAGTAAGAGGTAAGTGTTTCTCTCAACTCCCTTTATATTCTCTGAATACTGAATCATGTGAATATATTACCTATAGGAAAAAATGAAATAATTGGGTTAGGGAGAGGGAAAGAAGGAAAACAAATAAAAACAGCAAAAGGCCATTTGAAATTCTAAATTCTAATTTAGTCAACATAATCTAGAGGTATTTGGCAGGGCTCTAAAGAATAACCATATTTGAATATTTTTTTTAACTTCTCAACTTTAAATTGGCCCAGCAACATGTATGGAGCACCTGAGTTAATAAAAGCGACCACAGACCGAAAGCTTTCTAGTGAATTAAATTAAGTTGAATCTTAGCTCAAAATTCTATGGTAGGTCCCTCCAACAGCAACTTGTTTTTAAAGAGAGATGCCAATTTTTCTAGTTTTCCAAAAACTTACTTAGAATTTGACTTGTATCTAGTACAGAATTAACCTAGTAAAAAATCAGCTACTGATAGTTTTTAAACCCTATTTTTCTACTCAGTTAGAGAAACCTCTATCACCCAAGTCACTCTTCAGCACTACTTTATTACAGCATCCGAATCCTTTATTACAGCATCCGAATCCTCATTCCTCATTCTTTCCCAGTAATGGAGTTGGTATAAAATTAATAATTCTTTAAATTTAGAAGATAATTATTGGTTAGGGAAACTGGTTTTAATTCTAGTCTGTCTTTTTTAGTTAACTTCACGGCAAATACACATCTGCTCTCCATTTATCTTCAAAATTTAACATAATATTCTAAGGGCACCTGGGTGGCTCAGTCAGTTGGGCGTCCAACCCTTGATTTTGGCTGGAGTCATGATCTTGGGGTTGTGAGATCATTTCCCGATCAGCAGGGAGTCTGAGATTCTCTCTCTCCCTCTCATTCTGCCCCCTCACACTCACACTCACACCCCAAATAAATAAATCCTTAAAAAAATAGAGAAAATAAAACTTAACATAATATTCTAAAATTTCAGACTATCATCACAACTAGGAATTTGATAACATACGAGTTGATATTAGCTAACTTAAATCTTTCAGTTTGAGGGTCTTCCAAATGCTGATAATTTAGGTGCATAAAAACAATGAAATGAACCTGCAGATGTCAGAGCCCAGTGAAGTAAACAGGAAATAAAGCAGGATACGAGGGGGGTTAGGAATAAAGAGAGGGTCACTCAAATAATGGCATGAAACTGGAGGTGTTGCAAATCTCTGAAAATAATTAAAAGCTTTAAGTTTATAGTTTATTTTTAAAGGGAAAAAAAGAAACTCATCTTCTTTGAATAGAACCAATATTGAACAACACTCTAAATGGACTTTATCTAGTTAACAAAACAGACAAGATAGTTAAGTTTCAATGTGCCTGTGATTCTCCCAGCACAGTTGAACACAGATACTTCTGGATTGTGGGGAAATATTTCTAACATATAAATGTAGAGCCAAAGATTAACCAAGATGAAATGAAATATAAGCTAACAGTCACTAAGGAAACTCTAACTTACCTACCAATAAGTAACTATTGTCATTTTTTTCCAACTATATTCCTATGTCAGGACATCCTACCAGACTGATTGCTTTAAATTATTGACATTCCATGGTCTTCTAACACTTCTCTGAAAATTACCCAGGAGTGTCTACCTGATTTTGAATTTTGTTTTCCACTGGGTAAATAATGTTTAAACTTACACTTTATAGCCACTTAAACTTTCACCTCATTTGTCACTTTCAGACATTTGCAAAATTATCCTGAAAATGTTATCCTGAAGTTATATTCCCTGAAACCAAAGCTTAAGAAGAGAATCTCATCTTTGTAATGCAACCCTTGTTTTCTCATTTTTGCCTTCCCTAGTACCGATTTCCCCAGGAGCCTAATCCAGTTTGAGGGCCAATGTGAGAAGGACAGAAAAATAACATTACCTGCCAGAGCCCACAATACCAATCAGGATAGGAATTAGGCCTGTGACAGACTTGAACTGCCAGGCCATTCTAAGCTCTCTATCTACCCACCAGTTCCAGGAAGTACCATGACGAAGGCTCACCTTGGTATACGTTTAAGCCCAGAACCATCTCTCCTCACTCCCTCACTGGCCCACTGAATTTTGGCCTTGAAGCCCCTTCCATAGTGACTCCAGATAGCATGTTTGCTCCCCTTATAAAACTGAACCCTGTGCACTATTTAAGTCTCTAGAGCTAGACCACCGGGGCAGATTTTCTACCACATAATGACATCTCAAATTGGTCACCTTCCAATCCTACTTCTAGAAGGACTTTGTTTTTTAAGATTTTATTTATTTATCTGACAGAGATCACAGGCAGGCAGAGATTCAGGAAGAGAAAGAGAGAGGAAGGGAAGCAGGCTCCCAAGAAGGATTTTTATATTTTTCTGCTCAGCCTCCTAGTCCTAGACTTTCACAGACTTACTCAGTGAACTCCTTTGCTATACCTTGTTCTACCCAATTCCTCTTGATACAATTTTTCTCTAGAACTGGGTCTGCATTCTAGCCTTAATCCTTCTTGCTCTCCTACCATAGGGAACAATAAAGGGGGGGGGGGATTCATTCTCCATACAGAAAACCCCACGTATTTTGAGCTACTAATATAACTAGTCTCTAGTAAGATAAGATTCATGTAGATGTGAATATTCCTCCAAATCAATCACCTCAAGTTTTTACTCAGGGAAAGAAAAAGGCATTAAAATGAAAAAAGATATGTGCATCCTTTGTGAGTCCTGTATCATTTGCAACACCCCCTGACACAGAGAGTTACTAACATTTTCCAGATCTTAATAAACCTTTGCAAACCTAAGTTTGGATAGCTATATGTAAACTAATTTGGCTTAGAAGGACTAATTAAAAAAAATCTGTGGCCATTTTAATAGACCCTACTTACTTAAAACTGATCTTGTGTATCTTGTAGAGCCCTGGTAAAAGCAGGATTTGACAGGGCACAAGATAAAAACTGAGAAAGTTCTGGGAAGCAGTACTCAACTAGAAATAAAAATAATTACTTCAGAGAAAACTTCTAGACCTGATGCAATACAAAACTAACACATTGGTTCAGCAGAGATATTGATGACCTTGATGTTTCCAAAAGGGAAGAGCATGTTGCAGTGTCATGTATAAGAAGACATTGGAGGTATCCAGTTAGGTAAGAATTGGGATCTTAGGGCATGGGTAGCGTGACTGAATGGCAATACAATTCCTCTGTCTTCAAGCATTGATGGGAGAAACATGTCTCACAAGAGGCTAACAGTCAACACTCTCAGGAACTACAGGAACACTCTTGGAAGTAAGACAACATCAAGAGCATATAGGAAATTTGAGAGAGAGTGCCAAAGAGACTGCTGTGATTGATAAAACCCACCAAACGAAAACAAATTTGCAAGCACAACTGTCACACTAACTTAAGAGATGTGTTCTGTCAATAACTGCTCACCATAAAGATGTGCTGTCACCGCTGCATTAAAATAGAGAACAACGCGGCACCCAGAATTACTTTGGAGGGAGGAAGAGGGAAGCCCTTGCCCCAGAAGAATAAAATGTCGCAACTTTCAATAGTGTTCTAAGCCAAATATTCACAAAAAGATCTCTTGCCAAGAAAAAAAATACTTTCCTAATTTGTTTCTTTTGTTGTGTTTTGCTTTGAATTTTAAAAGTTCTTTTTTGTTTTGTTTTAAAGGGCAAACTCATAAATATTTACAGAGATCTTACTAAGCAGAAAAAGAGATTAGAAAATGTTTTTGAATGAATGCAACATGTTTCATGTAAATTGAATTATACAATCAATTTTATATTAAGGAGAAAGAACTTATATACCTCATTTATGGAACAACATCCTAAAGGTTTTTCTTTTCTTATTTATTCATTTGATAGAGAGAGAGAAAGAAACAGCACAAGCAAGGGAAGGAGCAGACAGAGGGAGAAGCAGGCTCCCCACCGATTAGGGAGCTCAATGCGGGGCTCAATCCAAGGACCCTGGGATCATGACCTGAGCTGAAGGCAGACGCTTAACTGACTGAGCCACCAGGCACCCCTGGGACAACATCTTAAATGATATGAGAAGTTAAGATAAATCCAAAGTGTTTTGTATTTATTATGGTTCAAGTTAGATTTAATAAACACACTGGCACCTAAAACAGTGAGCAAAAACTATGTAGTAGTATTAGGTATCACTAAGTAAAATTATTAATAGTTAATAGTAAGTCTTTATTTCAAGATTTTAATTAAACATATCACACATACTGCTAACCATTTAAAATCCTATTTATTATAGGGTCTTATAAAACCTACTTTTCTGTTTTCTTTTATATCTAAGATTGAGTAAAAATTGATCAATTACCATTTCACAAATACATAAGATTGAATCATGCTTGTATTTTATTGGATAATGACAGTTTGTGCAAAAGCCACATTTGTGTTTTACTGAAAAACAAAA
This sequence comes from Mustela erminea, assembly GCF_009829155.1. Lineage (NCBI taxonomy): Eukaryota > Metazoa > Chordata > Mammalia > Carnivora > Mustelidae > Mustela > Mustela erminea. Next base: position 129,928,758 of record NC_045616.1, read on the forward strand.
TGGTTTCTTAAAAAAAAAAAATACTTTCACTTTAGTCATTAAAAGCCTCCTTGCAATAGCATCACCACAGAGACATTTAAATTTGTTGTTTCTGATAGTCTTATTCATTAAGAAGTACTCAGTGGGGAAGAGATTTTTAAAAACATGATTCTTTGAAGATGGTTTACACTTCAATAGGTTTCACCCCCAAATTACAGAACTATTTAAATAAATACAGACTAAGCTCCATTTGTTCCATTCTCTTCACATTGTGTCATTTCTCCTAGAAACTTAGTAGCCCCATATAGAACTATCACACATATAATTAAGGAAGCCTTTAGCCCCCAAGGGTGAAAAGCTAGGAGCTTTGTGATTCATCAAAGTTCAGTTATAAATTGGGCATCAGAAATACTGTTATAACACATTAAAATTTTAGACACAATCTCAAAAATGATATACATCTCCTTGGTTTTTGGTTTACTGACAAGCTAACGACTTGTGAAGTTATACGATTAACATACATTTTCAATACATCACAGTAAGGATTATTTTAAGGTTAGAGTTAAGGTAAGAATTAGAGTTAGAACTTATATAGCCTTGTGATTTTTATGTAAATTCTATATAGGTCAAAGAGAGGCTTTTATTAAACATAAGTTAAATGCGTACTCTCTAGCAAGCCACCACTAGTTATTAATTCCCATCTTACAATTAAAATTACATTGAGTAGAGGCACCTGGATGGCTCAGTTGATTAGGGAGCTGTCTCTGATTTAAGGTCAGGTCATGATCTCAGGGTCCCGAGATCAAACCCCATTTGGGGCTCCACACTCAGTGTGGAGTCTGCTTGTCCCTCTCTCCCTTCTGCTCTGCCCCTAACTACTCCCAGCCTCCAGTCCCCCCTCCTCCAGCACACACACTATCAAATAAAATCTTTAAGCATAAAATATTAATTAAAAAAACAATTACAGTGGAAGTTGTTGAACAAGAATTAGAAAGGAAATAATGAAAATATAACAAGAGCTCTAAAACACGGTATGGTTATTTGAAAAAAAGAGACACTGGGGAATTAAGATTATTAATCCTAATTTTTCTATAAATTCTTTGGTACAGTGCCTTAACCTGTCTTTTATTTTTCTTAGCGATGAGACAAGGAGACATATCACCTTTTTTAGTAGGGTTGTATAAAATATAACCAATTTTGTTTCCAATCATCTTAAAAGCAACTTAAAAGTGGGATGATAGGGGCGCCTGGGTGTCTCAGTGGGTTAAGCCTCTGCCTTCGGCTCAGGTCATGATCTCAGGGTCCTGGGATCGAGCCCCACATCAGGCTCTCTGCTCAGCGAGGAGCCTGCTTCCTCCTCTCTCTCTGCCTGCCACTCTGCCTACTTGTGATCTCTCTCTCTGTCAAATAAAAATATATTTTAAAAAAAAAGTGGAATAATAACCCCTGAAACAAATAATACATTTATGTTAATTTTTTTAAAAGTCATGTCAAAACAATTACTGTAATTGTTTTGACATACTGTAACTGTTTTGACATGAATATCAATCAAAAGGATATATGAGATGCACTGACAAAGTCCAATGCTATAATAAATCACCTCTGCTAAGAAGTTCTCAATGCAGGTTCAGAGGCAGAAATGATCTCACACACACAGCATCACTCTATCCAGTTCCTTTAATATTTTCAATTCTCATTTCAAAATTCCGGCCCATATTTATGATGTTCAGCTTGGTATCAAAGTCTAACCTTGGCTATAAAGTCACTACTTTTATTGTCTTGGAAAACATCCATGTGCAAAGAGAAAAAACAAAATGTTATAATTCATACTTATTCTAAGCACTGCCCAAATTCAGAATCACTCCCTATTTCCTTGTGCAGCACTTTCCTATTGACAAGGATATTTTTAATTCAAAGTTTCCAAAATCATAATATTTAATAAAACAAATCCCAAAATCAAAATGCTATATTTATTTTATTTTATTTTCAGTGTTCCAGAATTCATTGTTTATGCACCACACCCAGTGCTCCGTGCAGTATGTGCCCTCCTTAATACCCACCACCGGGCTCACCCATCCCCCCACCCCATCTCCTCCCAAACCCTCAGTTCCTCTCTCAGAGTCCACAGTCTCTCATGGTTCTTTTAAATGTTTTCTTTCCCAGAAAGATTATACCTGTTTTAAAACTAGGTTAAAAAAAAAAAAATGAAAGTACAAACCTTAACGGTCTATTAAAAAATAGTATCTTAAATATTAATTAGCATTAAATAGGCTCTTCATTAAAGGGGTGTGGAGGAGAGAAAGCCAGGGAGGCGAAGTATTCAGGAATGTCCTCTGAAAGAATGATTCGTTAGGAGACTTCCCCACAGGCTCCTAGTTGGAGTGAGAGGCAATTCCCATCTTCTACACTCTCCTCTGGAAAAACCCCTGGTGAGCTACCATGGAATAGGATCAAACCCCCACAAGCATAACCTAGCAACTGTGATTTCCCTCCACAAAGTCAGAGAGAAGAAGAAAATACTGTATAGAATCTAGAGAATTACTCTAATATTTAAGTAAGGGAGAGACAAAGCTAAGGAAAAAATACACCACTGTTAAACATCCACTTGGTGGGGGGGGGGGGGGCAGTATTCAGAAGTCATGAGTAAACGCAGGAATCTTGACAGTAAGTTCCAAAGTTGGGAGAGGAAGTCAGACTGTTTTATTTCAGGTATGAAATTTAAGTAGGAAGTAGAAATTTTGTGTAGGTACAAAGTATGTAGTTGTACCTAAACACTTACAGTTATTTAAATATTGCTAGGTTATGCTAATACTCATCAATAAGTATGTTTTTATATTACAAAACTGTTTTTACTGTCATTATAATTAGGAGAATTAATTGAATTAGTTTCTTAAACAAGATGAAAGTGTCCCATAGAAAACTAGACCACCAACACATCCTGCTGGAGACATGGAGATGTGCCATTCAGACTCCCTTTTAAGAAGGAACTCTTCATCCAGTGCCAACGGGTGCCGTTAACGCCGGGCCTAGGGGAGGTCAGCGCCTTCGTGTCTGCCTCAGTTTTTGCACCCAGGTCATGCCCTTCTCAAGATACCATCAGCCAAGGACAGAGCAAAGCCATGGTAAAGAGACTTGGCACAGAGTACCCAAAACAAGACTCTTTCAAAACCAGAATCTCTGCTTCAGGTTCCCACTGGGCTGAGAGACCTGTCAGATCGCCATCACAATTCTACCCGCTGACTGCCTGCCTGATGCCATTTTCTCCCTTTTCCTTTCAAAGTCTTAACGCCCAGAAGACCTTCTGCATCCCAACTCAGGCTTGGAGTCTGCCCCTCAGAGAATCCAGGTCACGCAGTAGATGATTCATGGTCCAAGAAAGCAAGCAGTAGAGGTACTGTGGATGGATAACTTACTGGCCGGTGGACAATAAGGGCCCATTCCAGTGGTGTGCATGGATAGGCAGTCCCTTCTCTAAACACGTGCCCAATGGCTAAACCTTGGAAATGTGTACATGTGGAAAAGAGCACTTTGGCCAGCATGGTAGGATTCAGGGGTCTGAAAAGTCAAGAGGGAAAAAACATGTAAGGTCAGTGGAAGTAGCCAATAGTTATAAAATTACATTGACTCCATAAGGGGTTAAGAAAGGTGAAGACAGTTAAACAACTGAAAACTAAACGGAAAGGCCATAAGGCCTCTTCGGCAGTTTCCCAAAAGGCCTTTATTTCCTCTTTTCCTGAAATGGGAGAACAGGAAAAGGTAAAGACCAAACTCGGGATTTAGGAGTCAGAGTCTCCCAATTTCAAAAAAGACTGAATGCTCAGCTGAGCTCGATGATGCCAAGATTAGGACCCTGGTAGGAAAGCCTGAGGCTCCACGTGACTTGGGAGAGAGCACCTGGGTAGAAGCCAGTGAAGATTCTCTCTCCAGACTACTCTTTTTTTTTTTTTTTTTAAGATTATTTATTTATTTATTTGACAGAGAGAGATCACAAGTAGGCAGAGAGGCAGGCAGAGAGAGAGGAAGGGAAGCAGGCTCCCTGCTGAGCAGAGAGCCCGATGAGGGACTCGATCCCAGGACCTGAGATCATGACCTGAGCCGAAGGCAGCAGCTTAACCCACTGAGCCACCCAGGCGCCCGCCCTCTCCAGACTACTCTTAAACTGAGAACGTGCAAAGGTGATCCAGACCTCCCTACTAAGATTTAGCACTTTTCCCAGGGAAGAAGAAACTATGGAACTCTGTACCCTGCTAAGCAATGAGAGCCCCTACTCAGGATCTGTCCTCACCTCCTCTTACACCAGGTCACAAATAAATACAGGACGCAGTTGCAACAATAATACAGCCAGAGCACGCTGGGTCTCAGAAACAGAGACCATATTCAAAAAGACATGCAAGAATCAGTCAGCATATATTAACAAGGATGCATAATATCTACTGACTTGTTTTTTTTTCCTACTAACTCAGTTCTGAGGATGCTTAACCAAGGAGGCTGAACCACAGGCCTGGGGTTATTATTAACTGATGTAGGTAGACAGTCTTTGGATATAGGATTAATGTTCTGGCAAGGGCCCTAGGAGATGGTATAAATTAGCAGTTAGGGGGGCCCCTAATAGCCTGGAGAAACTGATGGCTCATGCCAAGCAAGGCTGAACAGCCTGAATTACCATAGCAGATGATATAGAAAATGAATAAAAGGCTTATGAGTCAGGTACATTGGCCCAGCTGTATTATGGAAGGCTTGACAACCCAGCCAAGGATTCTATACCATGAGAAGACCCAGAGGACACACCATTCATCAAAGCCACCAGGAATGGGCTAATGAGAACAGCACCATCATTATTAAGAAGTTCATAATGGCTCTTCCCCTACATACCAGAGCTGAGGGTAGAAGAGGCCATAATAGAATGTGGTTCACTGGGGCACCTGGGTGGCTCAGTGGGTTAAAGCCTCTGCCTTCGGCTCAGGTCATGATCCCAGGGTTCTGGGATCAAGCCCTGCATCGGGCTCTCTACTCAGCAGGGAGCCTGCTTCCCCCACACCCAACAACCCGCCTGCCTCTCTGCCTACTTGTGATCTCTGTCTGTCAAATAAATAAATAAAATTTCTAAAAAAAAAAAAAAAAAAAGAATGTGGTTCATTGATAGCAATGAAGTCAATGGGCCCCTGAGGCAGGGGAGAGGATGTCAGTGTGCTTAATCACAAAAGCCAGAGTTGCAATCAACATAATAAATAGCAAGGTCAAATGGCTACATATATGAATTTTTCAACAAATGACACCGAAACAATTAAATATCCATATGCAAAATAAAGAATCTTAACCCTTACCTCATACCATAAACAAAGGCTAACTCAAAATGGATAAAAGGCTAGATGCAAAAGCTAAAGTTAAAATTGTAAAACTTCTAGAAGAACGTCACAAGGTTCTCAGGATGGCACACACCAATGACTGAGCAAGCCTCTGGTACAAGGGTCCAGCCATGCCTGTCCAACTGGGGACTCCTCTAGTGAGCAATCATTGCTCCCCCATTCCCATGGAGCTGGTAGAAACTGTCAGATCAGCCTCAGGCTGAGCGCTCCCATTGCCCAACCCCATTTTTGCCCCTTTCCTTTCATAGGTGTTACAGATAAATCTTTGGCTCTCCTAACTTCATCTCAGTATCTGCTTCCTATTTTCTTATTTTTTAAAAAACACGTTCCCTCTTTCAAAACATGCTACAAATGTTCCCAGTTCTGAAGAGCTTAGAAGTCACCACTCCACCTAACAACAGATAAAAAGCTAAAAAGACTGAAAAAGATCAACTTTTCTTGGATCCCTGAAAGGGGAAGACACAGAACAAACCAACTGCCCCCAAGGACTGGAGAGACAAATAGAGAGTCACAACTTACCAGAGCAGAAATCTCCAAGCAGAAACCTCCACAGGAACCAGTGCCAGAAAAGGAAAATCCTGTCTAACCAACAAATTGCTTGTGGCTCAGTATGGCCAACTCTTGAGAGTTAAACACTCCAGGGAGACCCACTCGTAGGGAGGCACCACAACATCATGATATTTACTTCCAAGAGCCTAACCAAGTGCCCACAGTAAGTAAGAGAAAAATCCCCTTGCGCTTCCAGCAGAGGAGTAGAAGGAACCATTTTGAAATACATGAGCACACTTCAGTCTTCTTAATAAGGCTGCTCACAGGAAAAACTGGTTAACCAGAGCCCAGATGAACCACAATAGGGGGGCTATTATCAGAGCCTAACTGCCCTGGGGGAAGGAAAATGCCCAACCCCAGCCCACTGGGCCATCCTGTCTCACCTAAGGGAGGAGAAAAAAAACAACTGAGAAACCTTTGTAAAGTTCATAGTCCAGAGGCACAGGATAAAAGACTGAGACCTAATCATAGGACTAGAGAATGTTTTGCCTCCCCCAACACTTCACCACCACATTATTTAAGGCTTATTTGCAGTAGTTCCTTTTATCTGATACATCGTGTCTGACTATAAGGGGAAAAAAATCACAAGGCAAACCAAAAGGCAAAAACAGAATTTGAAAAGAGAAAGCAAGCATCAGACATGGCAGGGATGCTGGTATTATAGACTGGGAATTTAAAACAACTATAATTAATATGCAAAGGGCTCCAATGGATAAAGCAATGCAAGAAAAGCATGCAGGAAAAAAAATAAGCAATGTAAGCAGAGAAATGGAAATCCTAACAAAGAACCAAAAAGAAATGCTTGGGTTAAAAATCCCTGGAGCCAAACTGAAGAACGCCTTTGATGGGCTCATTGGTAGACTGGACACAGCTGATAAAAGAATGTCTGAGCTGGAGGACATGTCAATAGGATCCTTAAAAACTAAAAATCAAAAGAAAACAAACACAAAAAAAAAAAAAAAAACCACCAGAATAGGATATCCAAAGACTGTGTGGGGTAACTACAGAATGTGTAACATACATATAATGGGAATACCAAGAAGAGAAGAGGAAAGGAACAGAAAAACTATTTGAAGCAATAGTTTCTGAGAATTTCCCCCAAATTAATGTCAGAAATCAAACCACAAACCCATGAAATTCAGAGAACACTAAGCAGGACAAATTCCAAAATTCCAAAGAAACCCCAAACAAACTAACAAAATACCCTATATCTAGACATACTAGACAGACTAACAAAATACCCTATATCTAGACATATCACAAACTACAGAAAATCAAAGACAAAAAGTCCTTTAAAGAGGGGCACCTAGGTGGCTCAGTCATTAAGCGTCTGCCTTCAGCTCAGGTCATGATCCCGGGGTGCTAGGATCCAGCCCCGCATGGGGCTCCCTGCTCTGCTGGAGGCCTGCTTCTCCCTCTCCCACTTCCCCTTCTTTTATTCCCTCTCTGGTTTCTCTCTGTCAAATAAATAAATAAAATCTTAAAAAAAAAAAATCCTGAAAGAAGTTAGAGGAAAGAAACACTTTTTCTGTAGAGAAACAAAGCTAAGAATCACATCTGATTTCTTCAAGCACGCCAAGTACAAAGAGAGAGGAGTGAAATGCTTAAGGTGTTAAGAGAAGAAAGCCACTAACTAGAATTCTGAACCCTGCAAAATTATCTTTCAGAAGAGAAGGAAAAATAAAGATTTCCTCATACAAACAAAATTGAGGGATTTGTTGCCAACAGACTTGACTTGCAAGAAACAAATTCTTTAGAGAATAAAGAACTTATGTAAATCAAGTTCTACATAAAGGCAGAACATCAAAGAAGGACTAAGTCTAAGCAAAATAAAAATGTTCATTTTTCTTACTCTTAAAAATCTAACAATAAGAGTTTGTTCAAAGTAATAATACTAACAATGTATCTGATTATGCATACTTATAAATATATCTTATGTATGCTTATCTAGGTAGCTCACATATCAGAGAAATGAATGACAACAGTGATACAGGGATGATAGGGAGGAATTAGGTTTGTTTTGTTATTATAAGGTACTCACACTATCCATGAAGTGGTATAGTGTTATTTGAAAATGAACTAAAATTGGCTGTAAATATATATTGCAAACTCTAGGGCAACCACTTAAGAAGTAAAAATAAAATAAAATAAAATAACTGATAGATAAGAAAGGAGAGAAAACAGAATCATATAAATGCTTAGTTAAAACCACAAAAGGCAGAAAATGAGTGGAAAATAAAAATAGTAAAATGGCAACAAATAAAAAACAGTAACAAATATGGTAACTATTAATCTAACTCTATCAATAGCAACCGCTTTACACATCAATGGTCTAAATGTACCAGTTGAAAGACAGAGATTGTCAGAGTTGACCAAAACCATACTATACTATATGATTCCAACTACATGCCATTCTGAGAAGGCAAATCTATGGAGGCAGTTAAAAGATCAGTGGTTGCCAGGGTCTGTGGGAGACGGTTGAATCGGTACATGGGGAATCTGAAACCAGTAAAGATATTCTGTATGATACCATAATGATGGGCACATGTCATTATGTATTTGTCCAAACCCACAGAATAAATAATAAGAGCTAACAGTAATGTAAACTATGGACTTTGAGTCAATGCAGATTCATCAGCTGTAAGCTTGTGCATTTTGGGAGGACAGGGAGTGCATGGGAAATCTCTGTATTTTTCTCCTCAATTTTCCTGTGAACCTAAAGCTGCTCTTTAAAAAAAAAAAAAAAAAGGTTTAATTTTTTTTAAGTGCTAGAAATTCTGCATCTTGAGTCCTATTCTTAAAATTATAAGGTAAATTAACATATTAAAGTTGCCGAGAATTCTCCCCCACCCAAACAAAAAAACCTGCTGAACTTATTTTACTCAGCACTTCCTAAAATAATTTGACTATGAACCCCTTTTCCTCCTAATAACCATAACACCCCACAGAAGTATGCTCTATTGAACACACTGTGGGAAATACAAAGTAAGTGGCAGTTTACCGAATTCCAAATATGGCCTTCAAGAAAAAATGAATGAACTCTTAAGTCTTATCCTGCAATTGCAAATCTATAAAATAAAAGCATCACATGAAAATGAATTAGAAATTTACATAGTTAACTAATTCTAATTTGTTGCATCCTTGAACATGTTTGAAAAAGTATCGAGATCAAAACTTTCCAATTTTTTACAAGGATTCACATCAGGACTATCTTGGACTCTCATATTTAGGTTAATTGGCTTTTGGGTTATTCAAATGGTGGAAAATACCTTTCAGGCAACTTTCCTTCCTCTCCATTCTCACTCTGCTCAAATTAAATCCCTCAGTCAAAGAAGGTTCTTCACAACCTGCCCTCACCTTATCAGCCTAATTTTACAGATCTTTCCTCTTAGTCCTTGGCCACCAAACATTCTGGATCTAAGGTCCTATAGCACATTTTCTCTGTACTTTGTGCCCATCGTCTATTAGACATTTTCTTTCTTTTTTTTTTTTTAAAGATTTTATTTATTTATTTGTCAGAGAGAGAGGAGTGAGAGTGAGCACAGGCAGACAGAGTGGCAGGCAGAGGCAGAGGGAGAAGCAGGCTCCCTGCCAAGCAAGGAGCCCGATGTGGGACTCGATCCCAGGACTCTGGGATCATGACCTGAGCTGAAGGCAGCTGCTTAACCAACTGAGCCACCCAGGCATCCCAGACATTTTCTTATGTATGTTTCTTTTTCTGAAGTAGATTATCAGACCCTCAGTGACTGGAAAAACGCCCACTCTATACAACTCTATAACCTCATCAGCTAAGATGATGCATGACAGGAGGACTTCCCTTTTCCTGAGTTACCAGTCTCAATTTGTCTGTTCTTATTCATATCAGAAATCTACTTGAGGGGTGGCTGGGTGGCTCAGTGGGTTAAGTCTCTGCCTTTGGCTCAGGTCATGATCTCAGGGTCCTGGGATCGAGTCCCACATCGGGCTCCTTGCTTGGCAGGGAGTCTGCTTCCCCTCCCCTCTCTCTCTGGCTGCCTCTCTGCCTACTTGTGATTGCTTTCTGTCAAATAAATAAATAAAATCTTTATAAAAATAAAAATAAATTTTAAAAAAATCTACTTGAGATCATTGTTGTATGTAAGCTCACAAGTCAAACAATACACAATTTCATTGCCTTTTTTAAAATCCATCTTTTATCTTGGCTACACAGGATAAACCAATATTCTTTTCCCTCTATAGGCAATACAAGTGTCTTCCAGGTCACAGATGGACACAGGCCTATGTTCTAAGATATATCCAGCCAAAGCTCCATATCCACATGCAACTGCAAAGGCAGTCTTTACATAAAAGATGTAAAGAAAGTTCAAAATATTAGATAACTAGAGTGACCATATAATTAATAATCCAAACTAGACACTGCTGGAAGTGAAGACTACTAATCATTAAACCAGAACAACACACAAATTAATTATGTCCCAGTAAATCCCCTCAACCCATTCTATCTACTCTCTATTTTATTTTTGTAACAAGTTTGCTAAGAAATTGCACGTCACTCACTTGACATTACTTAATGCCTGCTGTGTGCCAAGTACTTTGCTAGGCAGCGAGATTTAAAAAAAATAAATATGCAAGGCAAATATAGTCCTTGCCTTTTGGAAGAAATAGAAATAGGGAAACAAACATATAACTAAAATAATTACAAATTGTGATTTTAAATACTTTAAAGGAAAAAAAAAATAACTTTAGAAAAGAAAGGAACTACTAGAGAGAGGCTGTTCATGAAAGACCTGTCTGGAGTGGTGACATTTGAATGGTGACTCGAAAGCTGAGTCAGATTAGCTATAGAAGTGTCTGGGAGATGGAAAGTAGGGGAGCCTTCCAAACTCAGAGAACAGCATGTGCAAAGGCCCTGAAAGGAGAAAGTCCAGTTTAAGTGAGAAAATGTAGAAGACTTGTCTTCTCATAGTTTAGCAAAGAAAATAATACGTGTCTGGGGCAGACTGGAGAGGTCAGAAGTCTTGCATTCCTGATCTAAAATTCTCAGGGAAAAGTAAAGTAGAAACTTAACAGTCAATGCTGAGAGCAGGGTGAATATTAAGCATTTCCTCTACTGCCCCCTTTAGCATAAGTCACCCAAAGAGGTAAATTAAGTCAAAGAAGAAGAAAGGATAGTAAAATGAACTGTGTTAACACCAGGACATGACAAGGAAGGTGGAAAAAAAGAAGAGCCCTCCTACTGCACGATAAGCTTCCCCACTGGGTGTCATTACGTTTTCCTCTCCAAAGCTGGGAGCTGATGTCTCTTTCTTCTGCATCTTCAAAACTCCTTCAGCATCGTGACTTTTCCAAGTGGCCATGGCATGCGGAAAGTTCTAGACAACTTACACAGTACTTTTAAGTTTGAATAAGATGTAAAATTAAGATTGCACAATTATACTCAGGGAAGCAGAACGCATTTCTTCTACCAAAATTTGGCTACATACTTCTGAGTGTCAGGGGTTTATCAAGAACAAAGGGAAGCACAAATCCAGGGAAGAAATTAGAGGTCAGAGTAAAGCCATTTTCAAATGTAAAAAAATAAACAATATTAAGCCTAAACATGAATTAATTTTAAAAGAAAAGAGACTCCAGCATAATTTGGGGGTCCAGGAAAACTCTGAGCTTTATTCTAGTGTTTTGGGTTCAGCAAAATACGTTTTGCCAAACGCTTTCCCCCTTAATTCAGAAAAGGCATGCATATTTCAAAGGAAATTTAATCCATATGTTTCTGATTCATTTACACTTAATTCATCAAAATGTTGTTTTGTAAGAGTTATTTGGTGTCCAAGAAGTCTTATAAGACTCTTCTCTTTGAACCAGAAAGCCTTGCGTTGCCAGGACTAAATGGAACTTTATATGCAAAAAGCGTAGGGACCTGGTGTTCCACTGGGAAGTTTGGCCCATAAACTAGACTCTGCTCCTAGAGTCTTGAGGTCAAGAGTAACAGGTAATGCTGAGATTTAGCAGGGAAACTTTAGCTAGATAAAGAGAAACTGTCAAACAACACTCTCCACTGAAACAAACTCATCATTCTGTTATTGAGAAGCAAGGTTGTTTTTCTTTTTTTTTTTTTTTTCACATTTTTTATTACGGAAAACCATTCCAATGTTTCAACAAGAAAATGAAGGACTTTGGTCCTTAGCATGGAATGTTATACTTAGTTATTAACCATGAATAAATATGTTATTTTATAAAACAATGGGCAAAGTGTATTTCCTCTGGTATTCCAAGCATTCTGTTATACAAATTGTGAGCTTCCTCAATGCCTTCACGTACTTCACTACTTGTTTTGGGCCTTGAGAATGCTCTCCTTAAATCTAACTGATGTTCACATTTTCTACTAACCAGTAGGCTTTGTTCTCTTTGAGCATGTACTTACAGAATTGGTTCTTCTGTCTTGGGGTGTGTGTGTGTGTGTGTGTGTGTGTGTTCTAATAAGCATGCAAAGTCTCTACATTTAAAGACATATTAGCCTGTGATGCATTAACTGTGCTTATTAACTTGATTGTGCATACATTATGGCAACAGTTCAAAACATCTTTTCCAATGATCCAAATAACATGATATAGTTACAGTGCTATCCCTTGATAGATGTGGGAAAGCCCACAGTCTCTTGAATGACAATGAGACACAGGGATCTAAAAATACAGACCTCAGACTTAAAATGACTATGAAGATTTCCTATGATCAAAACCATAAAATAGTTCAGTGAAAATAACTCAAGTAAAATATTGAAAAGTAACAAAAGCAGTTGCTATTAATGTTTTAACTACTCAATTTAAACTAAAAAAAAAAAAGTGATCTGAAAAAAGCACACTATGGATTTGTATTCTTTGATAATACTGTCATGGGTCTTCATAATCAATATTATCAAGTGTAGAATTTTTTTTTTAAGATTTTATTTATTTATTTGACAGAGATCACAAGTAGACAGAGCAACAGGCAGAGAGAGAGAGGGAGAAGCAGACTCCCTGCTGAGCAGAGAGCCTGATGTGGGGCTCGATCCCAGGACCCTGGGATCATGACCTGAGCCGCAGGCAGAGGCTTTAACCCACTGAGCCACCTAGGCGCCCCAGTGGTAGAATTTTTTTAAGGAATCCAATGTGGGGGCTCGAACTTTTGACCCCAAAATCAAGAGTGGCATCCTCCACCATGTGGGCCAGCCAGGTGATATAGTTTTAGGGCATTTTTAAAATGATATAATTTTTTAAGACTTCTTTTAAATCTAAATATTAGTGTTACATAACTTAAATAAATCTCAACTTTTAAAAATCCCAATTATCTGCACAAAAATTTTACTGAATGCAGACTACTCATTAAAGACAAAGACTGATGAATACTGAACTCTATTAAGAGCCTAGCATGCAAACAACAGTTTTTTCTAAAGGATTGAGCTGTATAGTGCAAAGCATAAGATTTGAAACTTATAGAATTATCTTATTTCTTACTGCTAATTATATTAAGAGAAAGAAGCAGCTATGAAGAGGACTTGGATCAGGTCCTAGCTCTACCATTTAGGAACCATTCACTTAGGCATTGATTTTGTTTGTTTGTTTGTTTGTTTGTTTTTTGTGTTTTTTTTTTTTAATTCTCTATCACCCAGGTTCCTTATCCTTAAAATGGGTAAAACAGTATTTTAATCTCAAAGAGCAGAGTAGTAAACACATGTGCATTAAAGTAATGCTAGCTGCTACAACAAATAAATAACCAAATTATAATAACTTGAACATGACCAAAATTTATTTCTCATACATATACAGTCCTACATGGGTTTTCTTGATTGTCATGGGGCTCTACTCCAACCAGGGACTTTGGAACCAAGGCTCTTTAAATCTGGTAACACCATCCTTTCCAATGCATCACTTCTAAGATTGTTTCCTCCTCAAGCCAGGAGAAAAGGAAAGGGTACAGAGCATCACGTGTGGGAAGATTTTATGGTCTAGACCTAGAAATGGTACACCTCACTACTATTCCGCTGGCAAAAACTAACTCACATGGCCACATCTAATTACAAATGAATATGGAAACCTACTAGTTAGGTTGCTAGGCAGAGAGGAAACAGGATGAGAAAAAAACTAGCCTGTCTCTGCCACATGTAAAGTGCACAGCACTCTTCCTGTCATGTAATAAGTACTCAACAAATGTTGGCTATCTTTTTGCTATCACCATTATTAATGAAGTTTCTCTTAAGCATAGACATTTGGCGTAGAGGACACCAGCCTCATTGACAGGGCAGGTGAATACATATTTTTCATATGGCTCAGAGAAACTCATATATGTTCAAAATTAAAATACAATAGCAAAACGTTTTTGCTTTACACTTAATGGCTAGACACATCACATAGGTTTCGAAACAAAAGACTATATATATTCTTAAATACGACTATGGTAATGAAAAGAATCAAGCAGGCTTTTCAGGCTTCAAATGTTCAAAGATCCCAGCTTAGTGGATTAGAACAAAATCCTTAGACAGGGGCATTTCACATACCACTATAGCAAACCCCAAGCTGCTGTCCAAATTCCTTTGCTGCATTATCTTCCTGTTGCAAAGCACACAGCTTTCATGGTGTACAAACTGAAAAAAAAATTTTTTTTTTTTGTCTGTGGAGTTCCCACTGTATTAATGTTTTCTATCTGGAATAAAGCTTATGCAGTCCACCAATATCTCCCAGTAAAGATTTAGAACCACGCCAATTTTTCTTCAAGGAGACTTAGAACTATACCTGTCTCTCCAGGGCAATGTGGGAAACCTCCTAAAAGATCATTCCTTTCTTCTTAAGAGAAATGACTTTTTGAAAACTTAAGTAAAGGAAAAGTTCAAAGCTTTTTCAGGGTCTGTCTGGTTCTAATGGTAAAGCATTGCCAATCCAAGGGACAGATTTCAGCAGCTTTAAAAGGAGTTTGTTAATTAAAATCACCCTTCTCTTAACTTGCCTCTTTTTCTGTCTCTTTAGCTGGCTCAACTCGTCCATTAGTATAATATTAAACAAATGAAAACAAAAGGAAAAATGAAGCGAGTTTCTTTCTATGCATATTTCTAAGACGAGGCAGCGTGTGCTCCAAAACCATGTCCACAGAGCCAAAATTGTTGAGAAAAATAAAGCAGCTTTTAGCTGATTGAAAACTACTTGTATTTAATGCTTGTTTTATGTACCCAAAACGAATCATACCCTTGCCGTTTAAAAAGTAATAGCAAAACAGACACTACTAAGATACAGTACTCCATTCCACATACAAGGCTTTGACAGGGCCTCCGAAACATACCCAAGAAAGCAAGCTGCCTCTTAATCCCGTCAGAAAATGCCTAAGAAGGCCCCCCCATTACTTTCCCCCAATAACTTGTTAACCTTGGAAAGAAAAGCTTTCTGAATGTCCCCAACAACCTTGGCTTTCTGATCATGTGATCAGAGAAAGAACCACACTCTGGCTTTCATTAGTCTGAGGACATCTGCAAGGAGAACTTACAACACAAAACAATCTCGGTCGCTGATCTTGCTCTCTCATCTGGACCAAAGAGTGTTAGTGTCAACAACTGCAGTAAACAGCATGGGGAGAGTTAATGTAAACATTTCAGAAATCATAAGCTTAATATCAGTGTTCAGAAGTTGGACCAAGCTATGACTAAACTCTTCTGCACTCGAGACCGAGACCGCAGGCTAGAGACGGACTTTGATATATTTCCAGAAAGAAAGTGTATCCAAACCTGCACGCTGGGAGAAAAGTAAACAATCCCGGCATTGGAGGTAGACGTGGCAACAGGTACGGGGGCTGGGGGTGGGGGGTGATTCATGCAGAAGGCAGGACAAGAGGCAGGAACGCCTGGATCAGGTGGGAAGCCTTCTGTGGGCCCCACTGTTGTTAAAGTCAAGTCATACAAGTAGATCTGTTTATTTCTGCAGTGGCAGTTCAGCTCCAGCTCCTCTGGCCACAGTTTTTAAAATAGCTCCATGCCATTCCTATTATGCTTGGGCTTTCTTTAGACCCAGGGCAAGACAATGGAAAAAACCAACCTAACGAAAACAAATGGAAAGACTAAATACTTTGGGTTTACATTATAACATGTCAGCCACAAGGCAGGTAATTACCTTCAAATAAGGGGATAATTTCCTGGGTCACGATGCCCAAGTGAGAATTTTAATGTCATTTATAAGATCGTAATGTTCTTTCTAGATGTTTCTGCATCCCTATTTCTATGCAGCCAAAGACACTTCTGAGTTTCATGTTTATTCCTTTAACACCCCATGATAAAGACAGACTACACTGAATGGTACCTACTCTATAGCATCTACAATAGAATGCTTACCATCACTGGACTGAATTGAAATGATTAAGCTCTAGCCCCCTCTACTTACAGACTTTCTAAGTTAGAAAATAGGAATGCTCTCCCTTTTTATGAGGACATTTGGGCATCCCTTTATAATTTCTCATTGGCTTTGTCATTGGGATTTGAATCCAGGGCACTGGAAGCTGTACATTCTTTCTGCTAGACCATGTTATCTCTACATAAATGTAAGGAGCTGAATTAGAACATCCCTCATTATAAAGCGGACTATGAAAAAGTCACTAAGTACTTTATTCAAGGTCATGATGCTAGTGAATGTAAGAGGTTAATTTTTGAAACCTGAGTGTTTCTGGGTCCAGAGCCCATGCTTTTGGTACCAGGCTGCACTGTGATCACTCCCAGGCAGCCAAAGACTGTAAAGTCTGAACTGAAAACAAGCTAAATAAGAAAAAATCAGAATTTCTTATACCTTTTCAGCATCTTATTCAGCTCATGATCTCATTCCAGATCTTTTTGTCTGTGAGTCCTTAAATCTATAATAAGATTTCAGGATAGCTCTTTTTTTTTTTTTAATTGTTCTCAGCCTTATGAAGGCCACATTCATTAATGGGTGCTGAGCTAGCTCTGTATCTTATATTATGTGTCTATTTATTTCTCTTCTTCCTTGGTCTGAAAAGTCAACTGAGAAGTATTTATTAAGTGCTTACTGTGGGCCAAGCACTATGCTACACATTGCAAGGTACCAAAAAAAAAAAAAAATCAAAAGACATTAAATCACCTTCAAGGAGCTTATGGTCCAGCTAGAAATACATGATTCCAAATGATAGCAGGAAACATCTACATACTTAACTCAAAATCGCTTAAAAAGTATAAAACACTCAAACAAGAGAAAGACGTTTGAAACCTCTAAGGTGATGAGTAAGTAATAACAACATTGCAATAGTTCCTATAACATTTTTTCTGTCCTCCATCTGGACACGGATCTTTTGACTATAAGAGACAGAAGCAACTCCGATTAGGTAAGGCAAAAAAGGGAATTTATTTGTTCATATTTATAAAAATTCTCTACAAATTCATAACTTGCAGTCCTGGTCCAAAAGCAAACCCTCAGTGAAAACAGTTATCTATGTCACTATTCACTTTTTCTGGAGAATAAATACAGGCTTAATTTTAGTTTCATCAAAAGTTTTTATAATATGTAACTATGCAGTGGAATATACAGTGAAAAAGAAATGATTGTTGTCCTTTCTTTGTTTTCTCTTTTCTTTTTCTTTCTTTCTTCCTTTCTTTTTATTTTTTTTTTTTTCCTGAATGGAGAATTTATCTTTGCCAACTGAAAGGCCCCACAACAGCTATAGTAACCTCTAGGACCTCTAGGTACTTCGGTTCTCAGCTGTGGTCCATGACACTAATCTAAGAATCTCTTAAACGGAAATCAATGCATCCTTCTCTCCCCTCAGCTCAAGACCAATCCAATCAGAAGCCAAGGAACTGGGGCTTAGGCGACAGTATTTTCTATGTGCAACGAGGACTGAAAACCCATCTTTTGTCTCGTACTTACATTATGCCATCGACTCAGTCAAAACATTAGTGCTCCCAGTTAATGACAAAAGGATGGAAAGCTAATTTTGGCTCCTTGACAACGGCAAAACAAGAAGAAACGATTAGCAGAATAATTCAGGCACATTTATGTTTTCCCCAGATGTGGCCGTGACTGTTGGCCGTGATACCGAACAACCGTTCACAGTTTCCTTGCAAGGATCTCTTCCCAACCCTGCTATTCTAGAGTCTTTATAGGTGCCCTCCACTCTTTGTTGTTGTTCTTGTTGTTTTGTGTTCACAAAATCAGCCAGACAATGATTTGCCATTATCCGCAGTCTTGATGGAAAATATGAATTCGACGTTTAGACTACTGCGTCTGGGTAGAAAAAGGCAGAACGGAGTGCATGGTATTCTGCTGTCCAACACCACACAGCCAGTTGATCGACTGTCCCACACGCTGTTCTGAAGCAGAAGGCCAATCACTTGAGGTCATTAAAGGACAGTTATTTTAAGGGGCCTGTTAGTGAGCCATGTGAAGTGACAGGGGCCATAAAGCTGGCCATAAATGTCGCTTGAAATGAAAGATAATGCATCCATGGTGGTTCATTTAAGAAAACATAGGACTGCATAAGAAGGAGAACAGCAGCTTAGCTACTATTTTATTCACAGCTTATTAGTAATAAAAAAATAAAAATAAAAATAGAGCACTTTGTGAAAGAAGGGAGTCATTTACATTGACTGCATTAGAGGAAAAAGCTTTAAAAGGTGGCAGCTCATTGTTTATGGGGTTTTTATTTTCTGCCAATTCAGAGGGATGATATGGCTGCAGTGCTGTCTTCTTCACTTATCTTGACTCCATAGCCATTGTGGACCCAGGAAGGAAATCCTCTGTCTTCAGAATCAACAACTTACTCTCAGTGGCCCAACTGGCAGAACACAAAAATAAACAAATGCAAAAACCTCTTATTTTGCAATATTAACAAAGAAAACACTGACCTTCCACCTTCTACCTAATCTACCCCCAACTGCTTCTTTGACACCATGCCTAGTCAAATGAAAAGAGGTTTTCCAAAGAAGGAAAGAAACATCTGCTTGGACTTCAAATTCCCCTCCAAAGCAGAAATCAAGCCTAGAAAGGTTACATGTTTCAACGAGCGTGCAAGACAAAGGAGAAAGTTCAACTGCTTATCCCACTTGACCTTGGCTTTAACGCAGGATCACGTTGATCCTGATGGAGAGATTAAAACGCCAAGTCCAGAACTGCTCACCAAGCAAATTCACAAGGGGAGTTCTAAGAGTTCTTTGGCACTCTTGTTTCATATGGAATTAGCAGGGACGATCCCAGGCCACAAATGTAGCAATATTTTAACTCAGTGTGCAAAATTTCAAAGATAAAGCCTGGGATTGGAAGCCGGACTGAACTTCTCAAACACTGCTTTCCCTGGTAGCCTTTGTCAAAAACAAACAAACAAACAACAACAACAAAATTTAAAAAAACCACACTCGGGCATGTATGAGAGTTCCTGAAAGATTTCTTTACAGAGGGGGGAAAATAGAGGTCATTAGGGCCATGCCAGGTAAAGGATAAGGTAGGTGGTGACAAACCCAAAACATTTTGTCTTACATATCCCTACTCTAAACTGCAAGTTCAGGCTACCTTCCATGAAAATTACATACATACAGCAAAACGGGTGTTGTCAAAAACCAACCCCCAAGCTTGGGAGCCAAAATATAATGTGAAGACAGAATTTGGGGATAAAGAGGAGCAACAGCTTCATTGCTTTGCAGGGGCAAAGGATGGTGTATCAGGCTATGGCCTTCAAAAACTGTAAGCCTACCGGGAAGAAGGGGCTGGGGTCGGGGGGCAAGGGAGGGATGTTTCACTGGGAAATACACGATCTAGCCGGTTTCGACATGAACTGTGTACCCGCTTCCAGCCATCACTGTTCATTTTCCGGGTGGTACGGGTATCTAAAACAAGGCTAAGAGAGGGGAAGGGAAGGGTTTGCGGAAGAGAGGGAAAAAGGTTACTTTAAAATAGAGCTTTGCTGAAGCATCAGTGCAGCCATTTTTATCTTTGTTCAACCTCATGCTTTCAAGCGGTTTCCGTGGCACATAAATGATCACATCTTTCCACAGTAAACACTGCAGCACTTGGGAGTCAGAAATCAGAAATATAAACTCCGAACTTAAAATTTTGAAAACCTGAGAGAAGGAGTAACAACAAAAGAAAGATTAACAGCAAACGTCTGAGCTGGTCCACCAGCCCATCTCGTAAATCACTAATAGAAAGCACCCTGGACCAGTGCTCTGGGAAAGTAGGGTTCCAGCCCCACATTACCCACTGCTTGACTATACGTCAGACAAGCTTCTTAGGTTTTTTGCACCCCAATTACCTTGTCAGCAAAATAAAAGGGTCAGAGTAGAGGAATTCTAGAACCAACTATTCAGGGAGATTATGGAGGCTACGCAAAGCTGCTCATGAATTTCATGCCTCCATTTCCAACTTGTTTTTTTTCTGACTAGCCCAACCCAGAGCCGTTTCTTCCTCTTTTCCTGTTGTCTACCGCTGCTCTCTTAACTCAGTTCAGTATTATTCAATCCGGGTAATGTCTTCTCTCTCCTTGAGACTGTAAACTCCCTGGAGGTACAACAACCTGTTTCTAACAACATCCCTCTCTGAAACTGACAGTGTTAATTAAGCACATGGTAGATGTTTATACACTTTTTTAAAATGTATGTGTGAATAAATGACTATTTGGCATTTAGTAAATATTGACTTGAATAGTCACTACTGATCACAAAAATAAACCAAGAGAAACCATACTGATTTCTAGAAAGCAAGATCTAGTCACTAAACCAAAAACTTGCCTAGGGTACACGTGTTAGGAAAAAAAAAAATTCATATCCCCACTTTAAAATCCCTCTGTTATCCCAATTTTGACAAAATTACAAAGGTTATAAATTATATCTGAAAATGTTAAAGATCTATAAAAAACAAGCAAATCAATTGACACAAAAGTATTATTAAAATATCTTTTTTCATAGAAATAGGAAGAAATTCTACATCTTCCTAGTCCTTACTAACATACTGTTCTAATTTTCTAGTGTTTCTTGAACCTTTACTCTATTTTACTAATAAATACAGAAATACTTAACTCTGCACCCCATTTAGGATGATTTAAGCTGTCACACTTTTTCTGTTCCTATTAAAACTTACTTCAGTACAGCTAGTATAAATTTATTGGCCACCTTTGCTAAAAATATCTACTGTTTTCACTCATTCCCTACCACATACATACTAAAGAAAATCTCTTACAGGCATGGATATAAAAATTAGTGTGTTTATGGATTTTGCCAATATTGCTGACTCCTGTGGCTAAACGTTTTCAGTGTTTATCATCCCAGAAAAGTGCTATGTCTAAGAGTGGAGGATTAATTAGTTAACAACCATAGGCAAAAGGAGAAAATAAGAGGCTCTGACATTCTAAGAGTCTTGCAACACCACTGACAAGAGCTCTCCCCTGCTAGCGTATGGAAAGTTTTCTTACTTGCTAATTAGACTCTACCATCTAAGCCTTCTCCTTACTGCATAAACACCAATTTTATCCTACGCATAACCTCAATTAGTTTTTCCTATGCTAATAACTAAGGAGACATGGTACACATTTTTCTCTCCTCGATTTTAGTTATCAGCATGTATCTGAAAGGAAAGCACATAGAGAAAAATCACAGCCAGATAAAATTAATTCCTAAGAGAAATAAGTCACAAGACTATGAAGGACCGCAAATTAGGTAAGCAACACACATGACAACCTTTTTATATGCTACATATTCAGTCAGGGGTTGGAACTTAAAGAAATAACCATTTCTTTCATATGTGGTTTTCAGCTCCCTGTTGAAGTTTACTATCACAAACTTTAACTTTGGCTAAAGTATACCTTAAAATATTTGTTTATCACATCTGGTCACAACAAAATCATTAGGAAACCCCAAACCAGTTGAGTCCATTATAAGTGGGTCGGAATTACAAACACACACATCCCCCAGTGACCACACTATTTTAAAAATCCCTTTAGTCATTAGCATTTTGTTTTAGAAAGAGTGTCCCCTTTCCCCTAACTCTACCTTAAAAGGACGGTTTTAATTGCAAGTGTCCCAGATAAACAAGAACACTGATAAGGCAGTCAGACTGAAAACAAAGCCAGCAAGGATAATGCATTGCCACACTTGCTCTTTCCGTCCTGTGATGACTGAGTTCATAGGAACCACCGTTAGCACGTGGTGTTTGCCAACCCAGGCTCACAGTATTCACGTGGGAAGCCTGAACCCCGGCAAACAACAGGGAGAAGTGGCGGGAAGAGAGGAGTCACACCTGTGATGTATCTTCTTGTCTTGACTATGAGAAATGTGGGGTAGAGTAATTCAGAGTTACTGAAACAGCAGGGCTATTAGGCATGTGTATCAGATTGACCCAAGTTTGATGTGACAGAAACAGCATGTTCTGCTATTCAATGAACCCACTGGTGTAAATACCAGTCAGGCAGCCCATGAACTCCAGTGGAGTTCAGTTTATTTTGCATGTAACACAAGGAGATTTTTCTGACATTTTTGCTCTCAAGTACAGAGAAAAAAAATTTAACCACTGAATAGACCTGACACAAAAAGAAAAGAAAGCAGTTGCTTAAAACCAAAAATACATCTCTGAAAAAATCTCTTATTCTAAATACGTTTCAGGGACCATCAAATGGAATCCATTATATGGGATTACATTTGGTTACGCTCCTAGAAAGTATACAGTTAACTGATTGTTCACTTAGAAGATACAGCTTAAAAACAATGTTAAGCAGCATGATAATTCAGAGTAACTAAACCTCATAGACTAAAAGATTCTCAGAAATATAAATTATTTCCAAAGAATAACCCTTCATTTTTCAAAAGAAATTACGTAGCTTTCTTTTTCTCTGGAACTAAGTGAAATCCCTTAGCAAAAATGAAGTACACCACTGAGAAAAATGAGCACTTTTTCTTTATTCCAGTATAGTTAACAGCGTTGTATCAGTTTCAAGCATACAACACAGTGACTCAACAATTCTGTACATTACTCAGTGCCCATCATGAGTCACGGTAAGTGCACTCTTTACCCCCATCACCTGTTTCACCCATCCCCCCAACATCTCCTCTCAGATAACCATCAGTTTGCTCTCTAGAGGTGAGAAGCTAGGTTGTGTTTTTTGTTTGTTTGGTTTGGTTTATCTCTTTTTTTCTTTGTTCATTTGTTTCTTAAATTCTACATATGAGTGAATCATATGGTATTTGTTGTTCTCTGACTTATTTCATTCAGCGTAATACTCTTTAGATCCATCCAAGTTGTTGCAAATGGCAAGATTTCAGTCTTTGTATAGTTGAGTAATACTCCGCTGTATATATACACCATTTCTTTATCCATTCATCAATTGATGGACACTTGGGCTACTTCCTAATTTAGCTATTGTAAATAATGCTGCAATAAACATAGGGGCACATATATCCCTTCATATATCCCACTCATATTCTTTGAGTAAATATCCAATGATGTGATTACTGGACCATACGGTAGGTCTATTTATAATTTTTTGAGGAACATCCATATTTTTTCCCACAGCGGCTGCACCAGTTTACAATCCCGCCAACAGTGCACAAGGATTCCTTTTTCTCCACATCCTTGCCAACATCTGTTGTTTCTTATGTTTTGCTTTTAACCATTCTGACAGGTGTGAGGTGATATCTCATTGTGGTTTGATTTGTATTTCCCTGATGATGAGTGATACTGAGCATCTTTTCATGTATCTGTTAGCCATCTGTCTGTCTTCTTTGGAAAATACCTTTTCATGTCTCATGCTCATTTTTTAATTGGGTTATTTTGTTTCTTGGTGTTGAATTGTGTAAGTTCTTTATACATTTTGGATACTAATCCTTTATCAGAAACAAGCACTCTTAAACATTGGTATTAGGAGTATAAAATGTACAGCTTTTCTGTAGGGCAATTTGGCAACAGTTACCAAAAGCCTTAATAATGTTAAAAACCTTTATAATAATTCTATTTCTAGGAACTTTTCCTAATAAGTAAACTGAGGTACAGATAAAGAGTTAAATACAATAGTGTTCACTGCATAATTAATACTGAAAATAACCTTGATGTTCAGGAATTTGGTTAACCAGCTGAGCCTCGGTGGCTCAGCTGGTTAAGCATCTGCTACAGTTAAGGTCATGATCCCATAGTCCTGGAATCGAGTCCCACATCGGGCTCCCTGTTCTGAAGGAAGCCTGGTTCTCCCACTACTCCTCCTCCCACTCGCTCTCTCAATCTCTCTCCCCGTCTCTCTCTCAAATAAAGAAATATTTTTTTTTTAAATAAAGAATTTGTTAAATAAATATATCATATTCAACGTGATAGAATACTACTTAGTAGTTTAAAAGGATATAATAGAAAAACATTTAACAGCACTAGAAAATGCTCTTCAGTGAAAAAGCAGGTTATAAAACAGTGAGTATAATACAATAATTTTTATTTTATGTTAATGAGTAGGAAAAAGACTTGGCATATGTCCTATAGATTAGTGCTGTCCAACAGGAATATGGTACAAGCCACACATGTGATTTCTAGTTTTATAATATCCACATTAAAATAGTACAAAGAAACAGGTGAAATCAATTTTATAATAGATTTAAACCAAATATATTAAATATTACCATTTTGATATATAATCAATTTAAAAAATATTAATGAGATATTTTACATTGTTTTCATACAAAGTCCTTGAAATATGGAGTGTATTTTGCATTTATAGCACAACTCATTTCAGACTAGTCACATTTCAAGTGGTGGCTACCTCACGAATGTCAGATACAGCAGATTTCTATCTTTATATTGATGCTTTTCTGTACATTCTACTTTTATAATCAGGGGAAAAGTCAGTATTTTTAAATAACTAAATAAAGACAGACCAACAGAGAAAAAATATATACCATATGGGTTATAGAGTTAGAGACCCAGGTGCAGAGATTTCTGATTTTGTTACTTTGCAGGTGCATTTCAAGTCTTCATTTGTAATTTGGGAATATTATCTATTTCATCAAAACACTGAGAGCAATGAGATAACATTGGTGAAAAGCACACAGCTGAATGCCTGGAAAACAGTGACCACTTTAAGAAAGTTAACTTTTTTTAACCAGTAATTTTTAACCAGAAATACCTAAAAAATATCCTACAGCTATACATAGAACACCCCTTGAACCAATGGTAAAGTTTAGATATGCTGTGAGCCCTCTGAGGGAGGGAGTTTACAGTTTTGTTTTTCAAATGTGAATCTACAAAGTCTAGCACAGAGCACAGTGTCTGGCACATTAGTTATATAAATGAATAAATGAACGAAGAAATGAATGACCTTTGGATAAACTATACTTTTTAAAAGCATACTTACCTAAAGAAGCTCTTCATATGTTCTTCCCTTTTACATATTAATAATCTGAAATCATGTGAAATGCAAAAAAAAAAAAAAAAAGTTTTCATCTATTTATGACCACCCTAATTTTCCTATTCTTTCCTCTGTTGGCTTGTGCCACCCTCCATTAACCTCCTCTAAGGATTAACGGTTTGACATTCTTTCTTGCAACTTCCACAATACTTTTTTCCCTCTAATTCAGCATTTACTATGCTCTACTTGAATTATTTCTGTGCATGCCTGACACCCTCAACAGACTGAGTCCTTGAACACAGGCACGATGTTCCTTGCACAGTCGCTAGAACAGAGTAAGTGTTCGAAAAATTTCTACTCTATGCTTGAGGGAATGAGTGAATAACACTACTAGATTGTAAGCGCCTCAAAATTCATATCCTCAAAGTTATTTCATTCATTTTGTAAACCTCATTAGGCCTCTCATATTTGTGTTTAGATATGTGTGGAGATGATAGTTCCAAGTACTAACTTGCTTCCTACCAGCTCCCAACATACCCTGCCCTTCAGCTCACCAAATTCTAACCCTTCGTCCTCTGCTCCACCCAACTTCAGAATAGAAGGGTCACCCACAGTGGAAAGAGCAAAGGACTGTAAAAAGTGAAAAGTTTAGATAGGAACTGCAGGTTGAGCTATTCTGTTCTTAAGAAAATCCAACTAGGAAAGAGAAGAGAAAGCAATATAGAGTCTATGTAAACTAGAGGGAAAGGAATCACAACACCTCAGTGTTTGGAGATGGGAAAGTCTGCTCAGTGACAGGCACAGCTGTCTAATTAATGTAGTCTTCTCCTTTAAATAACTGTAGCCCAATAGAAAACTTGAAAGTCCTTTGTATAGACAATGAAAGACTTGCCTCCCATGAAGGATAATGGTTACATTAAAGGAAATTCCACCTCTGGCCAAAGTGGAATTAGGTAAACCAGCTTAGGGCTATCTAATTTATGCCCAATATATATATTTTGAATATTAAAATGAACAAGTACAGAAAGGTACTTTCTTCATCACTCTTAAACAGTTTTAAACTTGGCAACCATATCACACTGTGTAAAATAAGCTGTATAAATTCTTGGCCAATACACAGACAACAAGTTTGATAAATACACCAGTATTATGCTTTGCTGCTATCTAGAAATATACAGTCCTTACATTTGAGTCCAGCTTCACACCACTAAATTTATTTTTACATTTGCCTCCAATTCTGTACTTACTTTTGTCAGTGGGGAAGGATGCTGTTATGTTGTTTGGTTGGTATTTTAGAACTCAGCTGTAAAGAGTTGAGTCAATCGTGTCCTTCAGTTCATAACATATTATCCTTATCAGCCATGCAAGGCTGTTCTCTTGTTTGTTTTATTTTTCTCCTTCTTATCCATCTCCATTTTCACTTTCTTCCTTCGCACAGACATCAATTCTAGTATGTTTGAAGTATGTCCTCAAATATTCATATATGCTTATGAAATTTTTAGTGTTGCTTATATATTTCTTCTTTTATTTACATGAATGCTATGCCATAGATGTGGTTTTCTTTCAACTTTTTCAACACTGTCTTTTTAATATCTATGCACAGTGATTCTATCTGCTATGTAGTATTCCACTGTGTATATCTGCCATATTTCACTTATCTAGTCCAACAGTGATGGTACCTATACTGAGAATTTCCAATTGCTCTAAACCACATCAAAATAAACATCCTCAAAACTATCCTTCCTTTATATATACCTGGGCATGGCAAGGCTGATTCAAAGAACCAAAGCAGATTTAATTTCATTAAATAAAACTGATGGTGTCTGCAAAATTTCTGTACCCATTTATACTTTCTATAGTACCATATAAGAATTCCTACCTCTTTAGGTCATACAATGTCATACCACCTTATATTGACCAAAAGAGCTTGGTGGTTGTCAGCCTCATCCTTGCAAGAGAAAAGCTGAGAAAGAAAGAACCTAAAAATCAACAACTTTTCTTAGACTTATTAGAGAACTGAGGTTGTAGGGCAAACTGCCAGCCCAAACTCTGGAGAGACAGGGAAATCCAGAGTCACAGTCAATATCTACTAATCAAGAACAGAAGCCACTGGAACCATAAACTGGTAGATACACTTAAATGGTGATTTTGAAATATTGCTGGAAGCCAAAGATGGACTAGCATGAGGGTGAGAAACTCCTGGAGGCCAGAGTCATAGGAAGGCTCCACATTTTCATGAATTTTACTTCCTGGAACACCATCAGGTTCCCACAGTGAAGAGCCAAGACAGATCCTCTCCTGGACCTAATAGAGGCAGGGTAGGGTTATCCACTATGAACTCTGCCCAGAGCATTCTCCCTGACAAAAGCCCACATGACAGAGAGAAAGAATTTAAAAGATTTTATCAGAGCTTCCTCCTCCCTGAGGAAGAGAATTTCCCATAACAGATGCCCCTAGAGTTTCCTGTCCCACCTGAGGCTAGAAAGCAGATATAAAGTATTTGAGAGGGTCATAGGCCAGAGACACAGACCAGTTCAACAGAGGAGACTTATTCATAACAGAATAGCACAGGTCTCTTCCTCCACACCTCACCTTCACACCACAGGACCCCAGTATACTAACAGCAAGGTACAGCTGAGAGAGCAGAAAGATGCAGACTCCATCTAAGAAGGAGTTCCTAGGGAAGCCCAAAGACAACAGAGAATAGGAAAATAGGCTATTGGAAGAATGTGAAGCCTCTGGTACCTAAAGCTACAGCAAACATTAAATACAGCCCAATGCCTAGACAGATTTATATAAAACTTCACATTAAGGCCCATCTACCTCAGCTCCAACTACCCAATATATGATGCCCATTTTATATGGCACGCTAAAAAGGAAAGAAAAATGCAGCCCAAAGGGATAAACCAAGCATCAGAACCAAACCTAGATATGATAAAGATTTTGGAATTATTATGCCGTGAATTTAAAATAACTGTGTTACAAGACCTCAACATGAGACAGGAATCCATCAGAATCCTAGAGGAGAATATAGGCAATAACCTCTTCGATATCAGCCACAGCAACTTCTTTCAAGATATGTCTCCAAAGGCAAGGGAAACAAAAGCAAAAATGAACTTTCGGGCTTCATCAAAATCAAAAGCTTCTGCACAGCAAAGGTAACAGTCAACAAAACAAAGAGGCAACCTATGGAATCAGAGAAGATATTTGCAAATGACAGTACAGACAAAAGGTTGATATCCAGGATCTATAAAGAACTCCTCAAACTCAACACACACAAAACAGACAATCATATAAAAAAAAATGGACAGAACATATGAACAGACACTTCTCCAATGAAGACATACAAATGGCTATCAGACACATGAAAAAATGTTCATCATCACTAGCCATCAGGGAGATTCAAATTAAAACCACATTGAGATATCACCTTACACCAGTTAGAATGACGAAAGTTAGCAAGACAGGAAACAACATGTGTTGGAGGGGATGTGGAGAAAGGGGAACCCTCTTACACTGTTGGTGGGAATGCAGGTTGGTGTTACCACTTTGGAGAACAGTGTGGAGATTCCTCAAGAAATTAAAAATAGAGCTTCCCTATGACCCTGCCATTGCACTACTGGGTATTTACCCCAAAGATACAGATGTAGTGAAAAGAAGGGCCATCTGTACCCCAATGTTTATAGCAGCAATGGCCACGGTCGCCAAACTGTGGAAAGAACCAAGATGCCCTTTAATGGACAAATGGATAAGGAAGATGTGGGTCCATATACACTATGGAGTATTATGCCTCCATCAGAAAGGATGAATACCCAACTTTTGTAGCGACATGGATGGGACTGGAAGAGATTATGCTGAGTGAAATAAGTCAAGCAGAGAGAGTCAATTATCATATGGTTTCACTTATTTGTGGAGCATAACAAATAGCATGGAAGACAAGGGGAGATGGAGAGGAGAAGGGAGTTGGGGGAAATTGGAAGGGGAGGTGAACCATGAGAGACTATGGACTCTGAAAAACAATCTGAGGGTTTTGAAGGGGTGGGGGTTGGGAGGTTGGGGGAACCAGGTAGAGGGTATTGGAGAGGGCATGGATTGCATGGAGCACGGAGTGTGGTGCAAAAACAATGAATACTGTTATGCTGAAAATAAATTTAAAAATTTAATTTAAAAAAAAAACTGTGTAACATTGTTTTGCTGTGCTTGTATTATGTGCTTTGACTGGAAAAAAATAGGCAACATACAAGATCCAATGGGTAATGTAAGCAGAGAGACAGAAACTCTCAGAAAGAACCAAAAGAAATATGAGAAATCAAAAACAATGAATGTTAAATGAAGAACATCTCTTATGGGCTCATCAGTAGACTGGTTGTTGTCAAAGAAAGAATCAGTGATCTTGCAGGTAGATGAATAGAAACTTCCCAAATGAAATATAAAGAGAAAAAATAATTTAGAAAATAGAACAGACCATCTAAGACGTATTGGACAATTTTAAAAGGTGTAACTCTATACCTTTTGATAAGTATAAAGTGGTATCTCAGTATTTTCTAGGCCTTTTAAAACCTTGTCCTAACTTCAACATGCTGGCACATATGGAACCTCCAGGAGCCTCTTTCTAGTTTACTGTCAAATGCTAACTAGACCTCCCCAATCCAATATAGTTTCTGTCCATGTTTTGCTTTATACCTGAGATAGTTGGGTCCCTCTGTCTCCTTCCAGGTTTATCTATACTCTATCTCCCCCACCCCAATACCAAGGTAACTTGAAGCTTAATATGCTCAACATGGTTTCATGGTTCAAGTTAAACTTGCCATCGGCACTCCACTCATGTCTGTATCTTCACTATTTACTGCCATTATCCTGTGTATACAAATACATAAAGGTCCTCAAACAAATCTCAGGTCTGTTTCAGAGGCATGTAGTGAGTAGTATTTGACATTAAAATTTAGTTCAGGAAGGTATGGTATATTTCAAGAAGCCTGGACTGGAAAACAGAAAATAGGATTTGTCTCCACACACTGCCCTTGCTAACTGCATGAGATTCACGAGCTTCATTAATTGAGTTAATAGTTCCCATTTTTTAAATTTGATAATAAACTATATAGGTTGTTATGAAGATTATACAAAATTAAATAATTTACCTAAGAGCAATTCTCAAAGTGCCTCGAATACAATAAAGGCTTTAAGAAATGTTTGTTTACGTCCTTAAAAAGCTACAAAAGCTAGAATAAGTAGAATGTTCAAATGAAAAAAAAATTCATTTTTAGTATAAACTGGATGAAAATAAAGCATTTTGGCATTTTATTTTTTTATTTTAAATTTTGTAGTATTTAGCCATCCATTTTTAAGCCATCAAAGGGACAGACTTTCCCACATCCCTTTAACTTTTCCTGATATATTTATTCTCATTAAAGTTTATATTTTTATAAGATTTCAAAGTATTACAACTAAATTTTTCATTGTTTTGGCATTCTGTATAAACTCGGATTCATAAATGCATTTAGGCATATAATCAAAGAAACCTGAAGCCGCTGGACCTACTTTTAAACTGCTATAAGAAAATACTTCGGAAAGGAGTCTCTTGTAGGTCAAAAGAAATAATGCTAGGACCCATATATCTACCCAGTAACTCCCTTAGAAAGCTGGAATTGAAAAGTCAAGCTAATACATTTCATGGAGTTGGAGAATAGTGAGAACATTTTCAATCATCAGGGTTTTTTCCAACCATGATCAGAATCTATTAACCAAAGTATTAATGCTACAAAATAACAACAAAAAGAAAAAGAAAGAATAAACAGAATTGTCTTCCACTAATGCCTATGCTTAATCTAGAACAATTTGCCTCAAAGGGCTGCTATAAAATTTCCTGGATTGGTCTATGTGGCAAGCAGAAAATTAATTCTAGGAAACTGCCAAAAGAATGCAAAAATGGAATTCTAACACCTGTACTTAGCATTGCTTCATCTTCTGTGTCACTGGAACAGACCAACCAGCTCTCCATCACACCCATGGAGGGCCCGCTATCGAAGTCCAGGCTGATGGCAGAGTCCGCTCATCGTAACTGGTTCAGCCATGACTCACATCACCATGAAGTGGTCTCCTCTGATCACCTCAAATTCAGCCCTCTGCATCTCACAGCCCTGAGATCATGACCTGAGCTAAAATCAAAAGTCAGATGCTTAACCAACACTTAACTGACTAAGCCACCCAGGCACCCTGCAGCATGTACATTCTTCAAGTCTGCTGCACTGGGGATGCGCAGAACAGAAAACAGAAGAACCCTAATGCACTTGAGGCAAGATGCTACCACTACGATTTAAATTTGGAGCTTGCACACAACTGTCTGCTATTGTCTGCTGTGCTACAAAGCAAAGGTGAAGCGAAAAAGAGGCGTATCCGAAGTGTCTCATACAGGCACAAATCCGACAGCTGTGCTGAAAACTGAATTCTCATCTCATCATAGAATTCTGTTTTATCAAATGAAATACTAGCCTTAATGCTGTAATATAATAGCCCATCCTAAGCCTCTAAGATTTAACCTACAATGAACAAATCGCCTTAAAAATTATATAGTCAGAGGGGCTGACATCAGCAAGATAGCAGAATAGAGGGGCGCCTGGGTGGTTCAGTGGGTTAAGCCGCTGCCTTCGGCTCAGGTCATGATCTCAGGGTCCTGGGATCGAGTCCCGCATCGGGCTCTCTGCTCGGCAGGGAGCCTGCTTCCCTCTCTCTCTCTCTCTCTGCCTGCCTCTCCAACTACTTGTGATTTCTCTCTGTCAAATAAATAAATAAATTAATTAAAATCTTTAAAAAAAAAAAAAGATAGCAGAATAGAAAGCCCTGAACCCTCCTTTCTCCTATAGAAATACTGCAACAACAATACAAAGACCAATTATCTTTATGAGAAATACACAAACCAGCATGATATAAGCCAAGATGAAACCAACTGCATTAAAGTAGAAAAATTCTTGGTACTCTCTGACCATAATCCCTCCCCCAGCACGGAACCACATAACTGGAGCTCCCTCGGGAAGGAAAGAGAAGAATGGACCATACATACAACGTTCTGACCTTTTGAGAAGGCGACCTAAGGGAGTGGCTTCTGACCCACCTGTCTCAGAGTACTAACCAGCATACCCTAGATAAGTTGGAGGCTGCTAAGGACAGGGGAGGGAAAAACTGAGTGGTATACTGCTTTCCAGAAAACCCATGGTACATCAGATAGACAGCCAAGAGAACAAAATTGCAAGCACCTAAAAAAAAACACACACAGACACAGATATGGACACATACTAGAAAAAGTCTCTAGAATCTACATGCACAAATCCAGAGAAGCTGGGTCAACAGAAAAGATTTGAGAGGCCCCAGAATGTATGGCCAGGCTGGTTCGTGATGGTATTTGCCTATAAGAAAACAGTTCATAATCACTCGGAGAGGTGGCTGTTTTTTGGTGGTTTTTTGTTTTTGTTTTTTCAACATAGGGATACCAACACAAATTTATAAGCAACACAAAGAAACAGGAGAAATGACCCAAACAAAGGCACAAAATAAATCTCCAAAAACTGACCCAAAAGAAATGGAGGTATATGAATTATTTGACAAAGAATTGAAAATAACTGTCATAAAGCTGTTCAATATGCTCAAGAACTTGATACATGAACAAAATGAGAATCTCAACACAGAAAAAGAAAACATAAAAAAAGCACCAAACAGAAATCTTGGGACTGAAGAACATAATAAATTAAGTGAAAATTTTACTAAAGGGTTTCAACAGAAGATCAAACACAAGAATCAGTTAATTCAAAGACAAATTATTGGAGCAAATGAAAAAAAGAATAAAAGAGAAACAAAAAGAATGAAAAAAATGTTTGAAAGCCTAAGAGGCTTTATGGGACATCAAAAGAATGAATATTATATGGGTCGGGGGAGTGGCTCCAGAAAGAGAGAAGAGAGAAAGGTGACAGAAGGTTTACTGAAGAAATAGTGGTTGAAATTTTCACAAATCTAGGGAAGGAGATGAACATCCAAATTTAAGAAGCACAATAAACTCAAATATAGGAATTCAAAGAAGTCCACATTGACACACATTATAATCAAACTTTCAAAAGTCAAAAACAAAGAAAGAATTTTGAAAGCAGCAACAGGAAAGCAACTAACCACGAACAAGGGAAATCCCTTAAGGCTACTATTGAATTTCTTGGGAGAAATCTTGGGAGAAGGATGATATATTCAAAGTACAGAAGGGGGAGGGGAAAAAATAAAAAGCTACTAACCAAGAATACTCTATCTGGCAAAACTTACCACCAAAAATGAGTAAGAGCTAAAGACCTTCCCGGATAAACAAAAGCTGAGAGAGTTAATGAGCACTAGACCTGCCCTATAAGAACTGCTAAAGAAAGTCCTTCAAGTTGAAACAAAAAGATACTAAAGAACAGGAAAGCATATGAAAGTATAAAGTTCAATGATAAAAGTAAATATATAGACAAATAGAATGCCATAATACTGTAATGATTATGCATAAGTCACTTTTAATATAGTGATATTAAGTATAGAAGTATAGAAGTCAAAAGACAAAAAAGTATAAAAAATAATTGTAACTACAAAAATGCTAGCAGACACACAATTTAAAAAAATATGTGATTTGTGACATCAATAACATAAAGTGGGGGGGTAACATAGACATTTTGTAGATAACTGAACTTAAGCTGTTAGCAACTTAAAATGGATTATTATAACTGTAAGGTGTTTTGTGTTAAGCTCCATGGGAAACAAAGAAAACACATGAAAGAAAAAGAATGGAATTGAAGTATATCACCCTCAAAAGTCAACAAAGGCAAAGGAAGACAGCTTGAAAGGAGAAGAGCAAAAGAGCTACAACAGACACAAAATAATTAACAAAATGTCAATATTCTCTACCAATAATTACTTTAAATGTAAATAATTAAACTTCCCAACCAGAGGACTGAATGGATTTTAAAAATAAGATCCAACTCTGTGCTGTATGCAAGAGATAAAATGAGCGGATGCCAACGGTAGCCAAAAGAAAGCAGGAGAGGCTGTACTTACATCAGACAAAATAGACTCTAAGTCAAAACCATCACAAGAGACAAAAAAGATATTATATAATGATAAAAGTGTCAATTCACCATAAAATATAATTATATACACACCCAAATTCAGACCACCCAAATATATGAAGCAGGGGCACCTGGGGGGCTCAGTCAGTTAAGTGTCTGCCTTCATCTCAGGTCGTGATCCTCAGGTACTGGGATCAAGCCCCTGTCATTCTCCCCTCTCCCTTTGCCCCTCCTCCCCCACTCTGTGCTCTCTCTCTCTCTCATTCTGCTCTTTCTCAAATAAATAAACTCTTTAAAGATAAATAAATAAAGCAAATGATGATAGAGCTGAAGGAAGAAATAGACAACAACACAAAAACAGCAGAATATTCCAATATCCCACTTTCAATAATGAATAGAATATCCAGACAGAAGATCAATAAGGAAACATAGGACTTGAACAGACTTACAGACCAAATGGATCTAAAAGACATATATATAACATTTTATCCAGCATCACCAGAATATACATTCGTCTCAAGTGCAGAGTACAATCTTCAAGATTGTACTCCCCCTGCTCTTGCACTCTCTCCCTCTCTCAAATAAATAAATAAATAAATAAATAAATAAATAAATAAATATTTTTGAAAAAATAATAAAATGCTTA
Organism: Mustela erminea; assembly: GCF_009829155.1. Taxonomy (NCBI): domain Eukaryota; kingdom Metazoa; phylum Chordata; class Mammalia; order Carnivora; family Mustelidae; genus Mustela; species Mustela erminea. Next base: position 129,963,671 of record NC_045616.1, read on the forward strand.
CGGAAAAAGTTGACCAAGGTGGTGAAGGACTTGTACACTGATAACTACAAAACATTCTTGAAAGAAATTAAAGAAGACATAAATAATTGGTAAGACATCCTGTGTTAATGGGTTGAAATATTTCATAACGTTAAAACATCCATACTATCTAAAGTGATCTACAGATTCAGTGTAATCTCTACCCAAATCCCAGTGACATATTTTCCAGAAATAATTTTTTAAAAATCCTAAAATTCATATGGAAGCACAAGGGACCCTGAATAGCTAATACTATTGTATGTGAAAGAACAAAACTGAAAGTATCACACTTTCTTATTTCCAAACATATTACAAAGCTACAGTAATCAAAACAGTGTAAAGGCAGACATAGAGACCAATAGAACGCTAGGAGAGAGTCCGGAAATGTCGATGTATATTCAATCAAATGTCCTTCAACAAAGGTGTCAAGAAGTCACAATGGGGGAAAAATAATGTCTTAAATATGTTTTGGTAAAACTGGATATCCACATGCAAAAGAATATAAAAGAACCCTTATCTTATACCGTACACACAAATCAACTTACAATGGATGAAAAACTTAAATGTTAGATGTGAAACAATAAAACTCCTAAAAGGAAATATAGGGGGAAATCTTCACAGCATTGGTCTTGATAATGACTATTTTCTTAAAACCCCTTGCGTCAGAGAAAATCAAGGCATTCCTTGGAACTTCTTACTGATATGGGTGACTCAGTCTTTATTCTTTTTGAACAAAAATTCTTCTTTACTTATCTCTTAATGTTGTCAAATATTAAAAATCTTCCCCATAAATCTTCTCAACCTTGGTATTTCCTTGAATTTTTTTTTTTTAACACTATACAAACTACCATAAGAGTCCCCTTCTATCTGGATCTGGCATGCCATGTTGTCATTGAGCTCACTGCTTTAACAGTTGGAAAATCATTCTGATCAATCATTCATTTGAATGCCTTTGTGCCAGCTTGTAGTCTTTTGGTAGATCTTTCAAAGAACCATTTATTCTCATGGTGACTTACCACTCACAGTGTTATTTCAGGTCCCTTTGTCCATGTTTTTATCCTCCACGACATTCTCAAAATGTTTTCTCTATATCTTAGAGAGCTGCTCTTGATTCAGTCCTTCCCCCCATTTTTCTAAGAAGCTGGTATGTCAAGCAGTAGAGAATCTAATGTTCAGTGCCAAATATGAACTGCTTATCCTTATTCATTCTGAAATAGTAACACCCAATTTTTAAAAGACTCTACTTGGAAGTCTTGAAGCAGCCATTTTCTTTCTCATGTTCAAGCCAAAGATGGTGTTAGTTGATTCAAATTGATGTTGGCACACTTTCTACACACAAAAAGACCACTGCCACTTTAGTCTGCAATTCTATGAATTCAGATGACTTTTCTCCACATTTCAGCATCACTGCTAGCATCTGAGATAAAATCCCCCATGATGATTAGCTTATCAGATGTTAGGAATGCTATAGTGGGTTTCTCCAATTCCACTAGAATCTTTCTTTCCCATCAGAACTTGTTATGGTCATGTGGTAAAATTAAACCACAATAATGTCTGTGTCCCATTACCCAATTTATAAAGAACAGAGTTTCCACTCTGCCCATGCTCATGGAGTTAAGTACTTCTTTTCATGGAAACCCAGATGAAATTTCATGAGCAACTTACCATCACAGTCAGCTAAAACTGGATAAAATTCCTGCCTAAGATTCAGTGCTCAGAAGAATAATCTTCCTCAAAATGGAACTGGCACTCCCTCCTCTGTACTTTAATCAGTGTATCTGCATTTTCTGTTTTGCATCTCTAAATTAGAAAATACTTTCACAAAAATTAGGTAATGCTCAAAATCTCTTCCAGTATGTTCTTAAGATTTGGTATTAAGAAAAACTCACACCTCATAAATACCCACTTATCCTCCCCTCTTTTTCTTAATCTCACATTCTTGGTATCTTTGTCATTACTATATCCATACCTTAAATTTGCTGCAATTTTTCATATTTGTTTCCTTAATTACATAAGTCACATTTCCACAATTTCTTCAGTCATATATTCTGCTATCCAGCATTTCTTTAATGAAATAAATTTAATTTGTTAAGCACCTAAGAAATATTAGTATTTTGATAACTTGTACAGGGATACATTAAATAATAATATCTTCCTGGTATTTAGGCCAGCATCACTTTCAATAATGTACAGGAAGATAAAATTAAAATTTCTCATTATAATTCTAGAAATTTACTGGAATTCTGCTATTTTTAAAAATATTTTATTTATTTATTTATTTGAGAAAGAGAGAGTGAGTGAGAGACAACACAAGCCGGGAGGAGAGGAGGAAGCCCAATGTGGGGCTCAGTCCCAGGACTCTGGCATCATGACCTGAGCCAAGGGCAAATACTTAATGGTATGAGCCACCCAGGTGCTACCTGGAATTTTGTTATTTTTAGTAAGGATCTGTCTTCTAACTTTATGCATTGGGAACCATTACTCTTAGATTCTTTCTTAATTTTAGGGGCAAATTTAAGACTTGCACTAACAGCAGATTGTCCATCAACCAACATCTCTATCAAAAAGTAAAGAAAATTACAAGTCATATCCTTAAAAAACACATGATATTGCATTTTCTAGATACAGAGACAAAGACTTTACAAAGGCAGTGAAGTTACTTCCACCACATTTCTAGCTTCATCTGCTCAGTTCATTCAACGGACAAATGGATAAGGAAGATGTGGTCCATATAGACTATGGAGTCTTATGCCTCCATCAGAAAGGATGAATACCCAACTTTTGGAGCAACATGGATGGGACTGGAAGAGATTATGCTGAGTGAATAAGTCAAGCAGAGAGAGTCAATTATCATATGGTTTCACTTATTTGTGGAGCATAACAAATAGCATGGCGGACAAGAGGAGTTAGAGAAAAGAAGGGAGTTGGGAGAAATTGGAAGGGGAGGTGAACCATGAGAGACTATGGACTCTGAAAAACAATCTGAGGGGTTTGAAGTGGCGGGGAGGGGTGGGAGGTTGGGGGTACCAGGTGGTGGGTCTTAGAGAGGGCATGGATTGCATGGAGCACTGGGTGTGGTGCAAAAACAATGAAAACTGTTATGCTGAAAATTAATTAATTAATTGATTGATTTTTAAAAAATGAGGGTCATATTATAACCTCTTATTAAAGGAATGCATTAATATAAAAATTACATTAGAATCAACAAAGATAAACTCTGCAAAAACTGAAGTACATAAAAGTCTTCATAGCAGAGGGAATGGTGCCAACACAACAGCACCAAACAGTCCAATCTTCTAAGTCCCTCAAGGAACACTGAAGCTATAAGGGAGTGCTTAGAAAAGGAGTAATCTCCACTTATGGTAAAGACTAAATATCTTTACCCAAAAAACCCAGAAAATTCAGCTAAGCCTTTTAAGATAAATAAACGGAGATTCCAGAGAAGAATTTAAGTTTTACAGTGGTCACAACAGTGATGGCTATAATCAGGGAGTAGGGTAGAAGTGAAAGGTGAAACAGTAACACTATTCCTAACTGAAAAATTCTAACTAAAAAAAAAGTCACAGTTAACTAGTCTGAGATTTGCCTTTCTTTAGAAGACAAGAGATAGAAAGCAGCAAGGTACAACCATATCTGCTCCTAGAGTATCACCCAAATTCATAGACAAAGTTTCAGACTCAGTAGTCTAAGTCATCAGGCCCTTTTATCCTTTATCTTAGACTTTTAATTTGTTCTTGACCTTAACTGCCCCCCAATAAAAGAGATATAATTCTGGGTGGTCCTTCTAGCTGTCCTGCAATAAGCTGAGTTGATTTCAGGATGTCTCAACCTAACAGGACAGCCAAAATATCCTAGGGCCACTCTAAATACACAGAATCCTCCCAACTAAGGGTAAACTTATATAAGACACTAAAGTCAGGCTAATGACTGACTGGAGCTAGTGAATGGAACTAATGAAAATCGCACCAGTCATATTCCAGTCCCAATTTGCTTATCCATGCCATAAGCATTACATTTCTGTCCAGTGTATATATAGGACTGTACATCCTATAATGTCCTATACAGCACCTTGATACTGACTATTCAGTTCTTATCTTTCCAATGTCTGGCATCCCATGCTGCCACAGCATTCCACGTCCAGCATCCAACAACCCTGACTGAATCTCATCTTGAATACCACCCAGGGAATTTCAGTCACCAAATGCATTAATCAAAAGGCAAACACATCCATAAATAAAGTAACATCAGCTCCAAGAACCCCCAAAATAGCATTTCTCAAAGCCTAAAAGAATAACAGCTAAGAGAACAAAGTTTTCAGTTATCTCACTTTCTAGTTATGGATAATATTTATGTTACCAATAACTAGATTGCCAATGGCATTTCAAGGATTTTAAGGATGACAGAAAAAGAATCTAAAATGATTCTGATTCATAATCCTGCCCATGTTCTCCTATTTCTAAAAATGTGGAAAGTAGAAAAAGTAAGGACGGATAAGAGAGGAGAGATATAGAAAAGTCAAACAAGGTGAAAATAAACCGAATATTTTTAAAGCATGGCTACTTTAGTTTTGAACCATCGCTATCTAAGCGTACAAAAAATATGATCTAGGACAAAATTATCTAACTGATTTACAACAAATGGATGGAATAGCGGAGACCTTGAATACACTAAGAAAATGGCTTTTGTATTCAAATTGCCAATCAACAAATTGAATGAGCTCTTTTAAGTGGGATTCACCCAAAAGTCATAAGCTATAAAGAATTTTTCTCTTTTTTTTTTTTTAAGATTTATTTATTTATTTATTTGACAGACAGAGATCACAAGTAGGCAGAGAGGCAGGCAGAGAGAGAGGGGGAAGCAGGCTCCCCGCCAAGCAGAGAGCCCAATGTGGCGCTCGATCCCAGGACCCTGGGATCATGACCTGAGTTGAAGGCAGAGGTCTTAACCCACTGAGCCACCTAGGTGCCCCAAGAATTTCTAAGATACACATTGTCTAATACATTGGCCACTATCCACGAGTGACTATTCAACACTTGAAATGTGACTACTCCAACTGAGGAAGAAATTTTTTGTTATTTAACTTTAATTCATCTAAATTAAACTTAAAACTGATAGCCAGTTCAATAATACAAGTGTGTTTGAAACAACGTAGGCACATGAATCTACTTTATCAAGGATTAATTTTATGAAACATAAATTTATTTTAAGTACTTCTAATGAAAGTCTGGCATTCTGATTATGATGTGCTCTGAATATAAAACATATGCTAAAATTTGAAGACTTGGTATGAAAAAAGAATGTAAAATATATCATTAATAATTTTCATGTTAGTTACATGCCAAAACGGATGACATATTGGTTTAAACTCATCAGTAAATTGATTTCATTTGTTTCTCTTTATTTTTTGTGATTACTAGAAATTTTAAAATTACATCTGTGGTTCAATTATACACCCACTGAATGAATGGTGCAGATTTAGAGTATAATAACATTATTGCAACCCAGGGATTTCCCTTGGTATTTCACACAGAATCATGCACATAACTGACCCTCACTAAACACATGTCGTCTAAATAACGATTGTCCATATATTTGAGCAAATATCTCTTATTATATTTTTCAAAAAATTAATTTGAAAAGGAATTCATTTCTCAACAGAAAGATGGCTTTGGAGGTCAGTCAGGAAAAAGAGAAAAGGGGACATTTTTGTCCTCCCCTTATTCAGAGAACCCACAATTAGTGGAGAGAGGTCAGATGAATTCATCACATTTTTACCAAGTCCCCACAACGCTCCCAAGCATCTGCTAAACACCCCTTCTCTCTGGGGTTTTTCCCACCCCTCTCATCATGGCTACATCCAAAAATTAGCAAAATTCCAAAGAACTCTCCAATAGTTCTGAGGAGCTATGGGAAAGACAATAGATAAATGAGGCTAGATGAAAGTTGCTGGCATCATAGAAAATTAGCTGATTCCTGGTTTTGCCACTCATCAACAATGAAAAAGTTCCTAAGCCTCTATAATCCTCATTTCTTCATTCATAAATTGGGATTAATACTATCGCTTAGTATTTATTTGTTTAAAAAAAAAAAAGTACTTAGTGCTTCAAACACAGTAGGAACTCAGTCTATGGTGGTTAGACCATTCTGAGGATTAATTATCATCACAGTAATTCCTACAACTATACCATCCTTTTCCAGCAACTCTAGGAAATCTTAAAGTCTTCTTTAGTAATCTTCATTTTGGTAGTTCCCAGATTTTTAAGGAATAAAACTTTCTTTTAGCTTTAGTTTCTTACTTTCCCTGCTTGAAATTATCTATCAAGCTGCTGGTACTATAGAACTAAGAACATAAAGAGAACCGAAAGAGGATTCCAAAATCTAATGAGTTCCAGAAATTTCAACTTTTTCCAAGAAATCAAAGAGACCCTCTCTAGGTATTTTTAGATACTCTGTACTGACAAAGATTTACTGTAGCCAAATAGGATAATGCCATGTACATTTATTTTATTCACAATCAGAGAATCCAATGTCAAAGCATTACTCTAACCAAGGATGTCACATGTGATTATTTTATATTCTAAAGCAAGAGGGTAGCTCATAAGCCAGGGCTCCCTTATCGAATCGCCACCTGTGTCATAGTGCCCAGGACCCACAATACTTCTAGGCCCCACAAAAATGTTCTAATTTCTTTTAAACTCAGAAGAAAAAGAACACTTAAGTTGAAGAAAATGTTTTACTATATAATATTAATATTTACCTTCTTAAAAAAATATTTTATTTATTTTATTTGACAGAGAGAGCAACCATGCTCTCTGGAGGAGAGAGCTGGGGGAGCAGTGGGCAGAGGGAGAGGGAGAAGCAGACTCCCCACTGAGCAGGGAGCCCCACATGGGGCTCCATCCCAGGACCTGGAGATCATGAGCAGAGCCAAACGCAGATGCTTAACCAACTGAGCCACCCAGGCACCCCCACCCCCACATTTACCTTTTTAGACCAACATAATCATAGATTTTTAATATTTTATGGAGGAAGGGGCCCACAAAGGCAAAGCCCAGTCATAGCACAGTTCTGCCAGGTAACAGAAGGAGTGAACAGTAAGAAACCAAGTGATGCAACAACACTCTGAACGTTAGGAATCATAGGTAGCCTGGTTGCAGAGATCCTCACTGCCAGCAGAGAAAGCATAAAGAAACAACATGTTTATCAAAGGGGCAGAGAGCTGCATCACTAGTCACAGAATGTATGCAGAGCTAATAACTCCAAAGGGATGCTCTGACAGTTCCGTATCAGGCTCTCCGCCATCCATAAATCTTCAGATTCACCAGTGACCATACACATGAGCACAGAGAAACTGGCTCTTAATATCCTGGCATTGTTTTCAGCCTCTCTACTGTCCTATTTTGCCCTTGGCATCTTGCCCTCACCTGATACTTCCTTCTTATACTTCCTTAGATTTCCTTTTTATATCTGCCTCTAATGTCAGCCTGTTGAATGATGATACTACTATGTCCTGAGCTATGACTTTTGCCCCTCTACTTCAGGAGGAATCTCCTCTCATGGTCCTGCCTCAGACCATCCTGGGGCCATTCTGCCCTATTCTACCCTGCTCTTCCAACACCTTGGCAGAACTTTCATGCCCTCCAAAGCCTACAAAAATAATATGAGAAATTTATACCATAAGCATAGCACCTAGGACCAGACAAATGTGATTCTGAATTTCTGGTTCAGCTATATGTCATTCAACTTAAATATCTCTGACACTCATTTTATTTGGCTTTACCATGGAGATAATGGGAAGCACTCCTCATTGATTACCCTGTCCCTTGTAAGTGGAAAGCAGTTAGGATATTTAATAAATAGTACTCTATTCACTTCTGTTTCATATATAAACATCTTGAATTAATTTATTCAACAAACATTTATAGACTATCATTATGTGTAGATATTGTTCTAGATACCATAAATATATAGGAGATCAAAATAGAGTTCCTGACCTCAGAGAACTTACATTAATGTATAAAAACTGACAACAAAAAGAACAGTAAACAACATGATAAACAGATGATGATAAATTATTATGCAGAAAGATAAAACAGAGTGAGGGAGATAATGACTGGGGTGTATATAGTTCTATTATGTAAGAGGGTTAAGGAAGGTGACATTTGAACAGAGTCCTATAAAAGTAAGCAAGAAAGTCATATACATATCCACGGAAAGAACCTTCCAGAAAAGAGAAATGGTAAGTAGAGAAGCACTAAAGGAGGGATATGTATGGCATGGAAAAAGCTGGAGGAGAAGCTGGTAGTGGAGCTTCCTGTGTTTTTAGTCACCATTGCTCCATCCATGAACAAGGATACATAGTTAATTTCCCATTTGGAGGGAGAAGGAGGAGAGGGACCAAACAGGATGCAAGGTTGGGAAGCTCCATGGTCAGGTCTGGCAGTGCATTTTCAATTTCGATTCATCAAACATTTTTTTGAATATACGTTAAGACTCTATAACAGCCTCTGAAAGAAGATAAAGATACAGAGAAGGTCACTGATAACAAAGAACCCATTTTGTCTGAAAAGTTGCTTGTATTCAGAACTTTCTAAACATCACTTTACATGTAACTACAAAACCCCTTCAAAGAAAAATACAATTATTTTTGGACTTTCTATACTTTTGGTTGATCTATTCCATGACACATCTCCCTAATTAGTGCAGATAACTGAAAGTTAACTTTATTTTCAAAGCAGAAAATAGCTAACTGGCCCACCAACTGGGAAGTGGAGTGTTTCCAGATTGTAATTTTAATGGTCATTTTAAGACCAGAAGGAACTCAAAAGCGTCCTTTAATCCACCTCTCTGCAAGTAGGAAACATCTCCGCTTTGGCCTGGTAGCCGGCGCTTACTGCCTCCAGTCCATCTCAATCAAAGTGCTTGGCCAAGTTTTACACTAAGCTATACATGTCCATCTCTTAGCAGGGAGGGTACACTGCATGGTGTTTTCACATATTTGAAATTTTTCATCTACTCACTTAAAAAACAGTATTATTCTCATATTAACATAGTAATTAAACATATAAACATCATAATAAACTTCAAAAAAACTATTCCAAGCAACAAGACTTTTTTTTTTTTTTTTGAGTTGGTAGAAATTTTTTGTTGTCTTAGGCTTTGTAGAACTGGCCATGAATTTTTGTTTTTGGATGGAAAACTATAAGAAGGTGGTAAGTCCCTTTCCTGTTATTAAGACTAAGCAAAGCAAACATTATTTTAACCTTTGTTGTACTTCTGGCTCACATTTTCTCCACCATTTTACTGGATTTTCTCTTGCATTGCCCAATGTTGGGTGTTTGTACTTTTTTTTTCTCCTACATCTGTTTTTCCTCAAACTCTCTTAAGTTTCTCCACTTTCTGTATAACTTTCATTTTCCTTCTGTGACTTTTTCTCCTGCTCCATTGTTTCTCTGGACATATACTGGTAAGTTACATCTTTACATTTTTTTTTACTCACTTTTTTCCTTTTCCTTTTTTCCCCACCACTTTTTAAAATCCTACTTTCTCTCCTGCCCTGCTAAATCCAAGTCTCATGCCAATACGAAATATAACCATAGTCCTACCTCTCTTCCATAATGTGGTCAAGCCTTGGGCTCTCAGTCCATTTACTAAATTATCAAGTTGGTCTGAAGAAGCAGAAGAGACAACATTCAAGTCTGGGGTCTCCAGGGCAACGAATTACACAAGGTTAAGAAATACTGACTTTATACCACTGCAAACTTTCATTTCACATCTTATCTACAATATCTAAGGAGAAAATAAGTTAGCACCAGTATCAATAAGGGACTTCTCAAAATGAGAGAAAATTGGGGTGCCGGGGTGGCTCAGAGGGTTAAGCCTCTGCCTTTGGCTCAGGTCATGATCTCAGGGTCCTGGGATCGAGCCCCACATCGGGCTCTCTGCTTGGCGGGGAGCCTGCTTCCCCTGCTCTCTCTGCCTGCCTCTCTGCCTACTTGTGATCTCTGTCTGTCAAATAAATAAATAAAATCTTTTAAAAAAATGAGAGAAAATTCTTCTTGATTTTTAAAACTACTATATGATTTTTAGGTAGAATTTTAAGGTTACTGAGTTGGAAACACTGTGAACTTTAACTGGAATGGCACTCAGATCTACAGTATATAGGCAAGCATTAGTAGTAGCTCAATGGAACAAACAGATCATTTAGCCCCTAGAAGCACAAGCAGACTACTGCCCAGCTCATCTCTTCTACCTTATTAGTGTTTCTTATTTAACATACCTCTACTCTCATAACTGACCCAACTGTATCCACAGATTTTCATTTTCTATTTTACCTTCTCAGCTCCCTAAGTGAAATTTGTGGTGTCTCATGAACTAGAAACGTTAAATTGATAATAATCGGGGCGCCTGGGTGGCTCAGTGGGTTAAGCCGCTGCCTTCGGCTCAGGTCATGATCCCAGGGTCCTGGGATCGAGTCCCGCATCGGGCTCTCTGCTCGGCAGGGAGCCTGCTTCCCCCTCTCTCTCTCCGCCTGCCTCTCTGCCTGCTTGTGATCTCTCTGTCAAATAAATAAATAAAAATAAAAATAAATAAAAATAAATAAATTGATGATAATCACGGTAGCCAGAATAATGACGATACACACAAACACAAACACACACACACACACACACACAGCTTTACATCCTGGAACCTATAAATATGCTATCTTACATGGCAGAGGGAAACTAATAAGATTGGAGATGGAATTAAGGTTGTTAATTAGCTGACTTTAAAATAGAAAGATGATCCTAGATTACTCACGTGGGCTCAATATAATTAGAAGGGTCCTGGAAGGAGGCAAGAAAAGAGAGAAAGAAGAGTGAGACTCACAGTGATTTGATACAAGAAAAACCAAACCTTTCATTGCTGGCTTTGAAGAGGAAGGAAGGGACCACAAGCCAAGAAGTGCGGGCAGCCTCTAGACACTGCACATGGCAAAGAAGTACGATTTCCCAGAGCCTCCAGAAGAAATGTGACCCTGCTAACACCTTCACTAGAAACCCATTTTCAACTTCTGATCTCCAGAGCTATAGAATAATGAATTTGTGTAACAACACTAAGTTTGTGGTAATTTGTTACAGCAGCAATATCAAAGTAGTACAATAACAGCCATAAATAGTTTCATCATAATCATTTTTAAATGTGTAACATAGATCTCTCAATGTATAATTTAAATCTTTAAACCTAAAATCTAAAGTGGGCTTTCCCCCCCCCAACAACTCTATTTCTGAATTTTGATGTGACTGTTTTCTTACAGCAAAATTGAATTTTAAAATATTACATTTTTTAAAAAATTGAATACTATCTAGATATGACATTGTCTAAATAATTTTCTCATATAAGGAAGTGTTATCAGAAACATTAAACTTTCTAAATAATTATTATAAGATTTATATTTCATTCTAAAATAGCCCTAATAGTCTCTTTTCTAATTTTGTCTCACATTCTTTTTCAAGGAACTATTTCAATCCTACACAAGATATTTGAGTTTCTGAAATATCAGACTCATTTTCACACAACCAAACTTTTAAAGTTAAGTCAGTAATATCTGGATATATGTGAGTAAAGTTTTAAAATTGTGTTAAGCAAAGTCTCTAACGGAACTATTATTTGAATGTTGAACTTTTGGGGAACTTTATGGCTATTTTTCTATCTTCTCTTCAAGTCAGAAACATTTATATTTTCTATGTGCATGATTTTGGACAAGTTAGTTAACCTTTTCACCCTACTGTGTCAGACAAGATTGTTTAAGATTCCTTGATACCATGACTTTAAAACATGCATAGACATCTAGTAAGAATGGTGAGTTCGAGAAAAGCATTACAAACACCTCCTATCCATGGATAATCTTAAAATGTTAAGCTTAAAGTCAAGCTTAATTACTGTTTCATGTCATCTGCAAATAGTGAAAGTTTGATTTCTTCCTTACTAGTTGGGAAGCCTTTTATTTCTATTTATTGTCTGATTGCTGAGACTAAGACTTCCAGCACTATGTTAAATAGTCACAGTAAGAGTAGACACCCCTGTCTTGTTCCAGACATTAGGGGAAAGGCTCTCAGTTTTTCCCCATTGAGGATGATATTAGCTGTGTGTCTTTCATATATGGCCTAGATGATGTTGAGATCTATCCCTACTTTGTCGAGGATATTTATCAAGAACTGATGCTGTATTTTGTCAAAACCTTTTCCTGCATCTATCAACAGGATCATATCATTCTTATCTTTTCTTTTATTAATGTGGTATATCACATTGATTAATTTGTGAATACTGAAACACTCCTACAGCCCAGGAATAAATCTCACCATGATGAATGGTGAATGATTCTGTTAATGTAATCTTAAATTCAATTTGCTAAGATTTTATTGAAAATTTTTGCATCCATGTTCATCAGGGACATTGGACTGTAATTCTCCCTTTTAGTGGGGTCTTTGGTTTTGGAATCAAAGTAATGCTGGCTTCATAGTAGGAGTCAAGTTTTCCTTCCATTTCTGCTTTTTGGAACAGTTAGAGAATGATAAGGACTTACTCACATTTAAATGTCTGGTAGAATTCCCCTGGGACGCCATCTGGCCCAGGACTTCTGTTTGTTGGGAGATTTTTGATTACTGATTCAATTTCTTTGCTGGTTGTGGTTCTGTTCAAGTTTTCTATTTCTTCCTATTTCAGTTTTGGTAGTTTATAAATTTCTAGGAATTTATCCATGTCTTCCAAGTGCCCAGTTTGTTGGCATATAATTTTTCATAGCATTCTCTGATAATTGTATGTATTTCTTTGGTGTTAGTTGTGATCTCTTTCACTTGTGATTTTATCTATTTGCGTCCTTTCTCTTTCCTTTTTGGTAAGTTTGGCTAGGGCTTCGTCAATTTTATTAATTCCTTTAAAGAACCAGTTTAGTTTCATTAATCTGTCTACTGGGTTTTTGTTTTGTTTTGTTTTGTTTTGTTTGCTTCTATAGCAATTATTTCTGTTCTAAACTTTATTATTTCCCTTCTTCTGCTGGCTTTAGTCTTTATTTGCTATTCCTTTTCTAGCTCCTTTAGGTATAAGGTTAGGTTGTATATTTGAGATTTTACTTGCCTCTTGAGATAGGCCTGTTTTGCAACATCCTTCCCTCTTAGGACTGCCTTTACCGTATCCCAAAGGCTTTGGACTGTCGTGTTTTCATTTTCATTTGCTTCCACATATTTTTTAATTTCTTCTTTAATTTCGGGGTTAACCCACTCATTCACTAACCCATTCATTCAGGATGTTCCTTAACCTCCATGTATTTGAGCTCTTTCAAATTTTCTCTTGTGGTTGACTTCAAGTTTCATAGTATCATGATCTGAAAATATGCATGGTATGATCTCAATCTTTTTGTACTTGTTGAGAGCTAATCTGTGGTCCAGTATGTGATCTATTCTGGAGATAGTACAATGTTCCATGTGTACTTGAAAAGAATGTGTATTCTGCTGCTCTAAGATGAAATGCTCTGAATATATCTGTTAAGTCTGCCCAGTCCAATGCATCAGTCAAAGCCTTTATTTCCTCATTTTCTGCTTAAATGATCTGTCCACTGTTGTAAGTGCGATGTTAAAGTTCCCTACTATTATTGTATTATTATCAGTGAGTTTCTTTACATTTACTATTAACTGATTTGAAGCATAAGTATTTACAATTGTTAGATCTTCTTGATGGACAGACCACTGAATTATCTTATAATCCCCTTTATCTCTTGTTACAGTCTTTGTTTTAAAATTTAGTTTGTCTGATACAAATATGGCCACTCCAGCTTTCTTTTGATATCCATTAGCATGATAGGTGGTCTTCCATCTCCTCACTTTCAATCTGCAGGTATCATTAGGTCTAAAATGAATCCCTTGTAGGCATACAGTTGGATCTTGGTTTTTCATTCATTCTGAGATCTCTATCTTTTGATTGAAGGATTTACCCATTTACATTCAGAGTGATTACTGAAAGATATGAATTTACTGCCACTGTATTACCTGTAAAGTTTGTGTTGCTGGTGATGTTCTCTGGTCCTTTCTAGTCTTTGTTGCTTTTGGCCTTTTTTGTCTCCACTCAGAATCCCTCTTAAAATTTCTTGCAGGGCTGGTTTTGTGGTCATGACCTCCTCTAGTTTTTGCTTGGAAAACTCTCTATCTCTCCTTCTATTCTGAATGACAGTTTTGTTGGATAAAGAATTCTTGGCTGCATATTTTTCCCATTCAGCATAGTGAATATTTTCTGCCACTCTCTTCTAGCCTGTTAAGTTTCTGTGGATAGATTTGCTGCTAACTCTAGGTCTCTACCCTTGTAGATTAAAGACCTTTTGTCCCTAGCTCCTTAAGAGTACTCACTTTATCATTGTATTTTGCAAGTTTCACTATGATGTGTCTTGGTGTTGACCTGTTTTTATTGATTTTCAGAGGCATTTTCTGTGCCTCTTGGACTTGAATGCCAGTTTCCTTCTCCAGATTAGGGAGGTTCTGAGTTATAATTCTCTTCTTCATCTTCTGGGACTCCTATGACATGAATGTTACTACATTTTAATAAGTCGCTGAGTTTCCTAAGTCTACCTTTGTGATCCATTAGCTTTCTTTCCCTCTTCTTTTCAGCTTCATTACTTTCTGTAATTTTATCTTCTGTATCTCTGATTTACTCCTCTGATTCATTCATCCTCATTTTTATAGCATCCATTTGGGTTTGTATCTCAATTATAGCATTTTTAATTTCATCCTGAGTAGATTTTAGTTCTTTTATCTCTGCAGTAAGGGATTCTCTAGTGTCTTCTATGCTTTTTTCAAGCCCAGCTAGTATCCTCATAATTGTTGTTTTAAATTCTAGTTCAGACATCTTACTTATATCTGTATTGATTAAATTGCTGGCTGTTCTAATTCCTGTTTCTTTCTTTTGGGGTGAACTTCCCTGTCTCATAATTTTGCCCAGAAAAGAAAGAAGAAAGAAAACAAAAAAACAAAAATAGGGATGCCTGGGTGGCTCAGTAAGTTAAGCATCTGCCTTCAGCTCAGGTCATGATCCCAGGGGCCTGGGATTGAGTCCTGCATCAGGCTCCTTGCTCAGCAGGGAGTGTGCTTCTTCCTCTTGCTCTGTCTACTGCTCATTCTGCTTGTGCTCTCTTGCCCTTTCTCTCTCTCTGGCAAATAAATAAATAAAACCTTTAAAAAACAAACAAAAACAGAAAAGCAAAACAAAATAAAATAAAATAAAAATAAATGATAAAATAATATATAATATAAAATATATTAATAAAAACTTTTCAATAAAAAATTGAAAAAAATAAGTTAAATAGATGAAAAACTAACAATAAAAAATAAAGAATAAAAGTACAAAAGGAAGCTAGATCCTATTTCCCCTAGAGCTGAAGATTTGTAGCACTCTATGATCAGTAGACCTGGTGCTAGCAAGTTGTTTATGTTGGTCTCGAGGGGGAGGGGTCTCTCACACTGATTCTTAGGAGGACTTGCTCTAATGGAAATGTGCCTCCAGGGCACAGGAGGGACAGGGTTTGTTGTAAGTGACTCCTGCCTGAACTAGGGGGCACGATTTTTTTCCCTGAAGACTTTCAGCACTGATGGGTGTGATGAATATGCAACGCCCCACTCTATAGTCTTGGAGCTGAAAGCTCACACCCTCTACTCTTCAGGGAGACCTCACAGAAGAGCAATCAATCACCCCTCTTATGCCCCTGGTTTCTCTCAGAACTCTGTGTTCACTCTGCCTATATCTGAGTATTTTTATCTCAGGTGCATGACTGAGTTTTAAAACTCCAAATTTTAGGGACTCCTGTGGGGCAGACATGCACTGTCCTCTGGTGGTGCAGGGGTGGGGTCGTCTCACTCCACTTTTGCCATTCACCAGCCTGTCCCAGGAAAGCAATCACATGACTGCACAGTGGTTCACAGTTCGTGGCAAAACAGAGCAGCAGCACCAAGACTCACTGCTCTCAGCCACACCCCTCTATGCCTGCAGACAGGGCAGCACTCTGGCACCACTTATTCTTTTGCAACCAGGAGATCCTCAGACTATCCTGTCACTCCTGAGACTCTGCCCATTTTGCCACCTGCTCAACTTTAAGGCACATCCCCCATAGTAGCAAACTTCTAAAAGTTCAGATTTTGCACTCTGCTGCTTATGATACTTTGCAGTAGCTTCCTCCATAAGCAGACCTCCCTCCCTGCCACCATACCCACAGCTGTATTTCTCCCAAGCTAATGCTCTACACCTACTACCTTCTAAGAGGCAGTCACTTTCCTATTTATAAATTTCTGGTTTTTGTTCTTTTATACTTCCAATTGATTTCTTGGGTGTTCAAGATGATTCGATAACTATCTAGTTGGGTTTGAGAGATGAGACAAGCTTAGTGTCCTCCTATTCCTCTGCCATCTTAACTCCTTCTATAATACTTCATGTTAATGATACTGGAATTAAAACTTCTAAAAAAAGAAAAAATTAATTACCAAAAATTAATTAGGCAGTCATTTTTACCTATCTACCACAGATATGAGTGAATCCCCCCAAATACCACCCCAACTTCTTCCTAGTCTCTCAATAGCCACCACAGGTGTTTCAGGTCTGTAATGCTACTGATAATATAGAAAGTGAAAAGTCTTATACATATTATTTAAAAAGCTAAGGATCCTAGGCAGAGAAAAAAAAGAATGAAATTTTTAGAGATTTGTATCAGAGAAAGTTCCAAAAGCAATTCATTCACAACCTTTCATTTCCCCATTCAACCTTTTAAAAGTCTCCAGCCCTGCCAGAATCTCAGCAATGTGCTATGAGGAAAGGCACTGTCTGTGGGTATAGCCAAAAAGTCTACTCTCTCTGTAACCAGAGATCAGATCTTCATCTTATGAGTTTTCATAAGTCCTATGCCACCTTTCTGGTTTCTCTTACAAACTGTTGACCTTAGCTTCAGACATACCAGCACTGACCATCACTTACCAACCTCCTGAAGACCTTCTAAACAGAAAAAATTAGAATAGAGTCCCCTTTAAAATATACTGGACTTACATTTTAATTTCTAATTCTCCTTTTAAATTTGTTCCATGTATTACAAGCTCATGTTATCTTAGAGTGGGCTATGATTTCCTTTCCTAAAAAAAAGCAAAATATTGTCCTTTGGCAGACAGTTATTGTGTAAACTTGCCACTGAGCTATTTTGCATCTCATTACACAGTCTAATTTGCCAATAGCTAATTACAGCAATCAGTTACTTCCTCCATCTTCACAGCATCACAGCAATAAAATAAGGAGTCTGATGTGTCACTTACATGGAATGCATTATGATAGAAGTGGATACCACATTTTTACACTCCTCTATTCACATGTATGCATTTATTCCTCCAGGCTTTCATGCCTGAAATAAATTTACTGGAATCCCAGCCTCCACTATATGTTAAGTCTACAACTCAAGAACATCCAGGCCAAGGACATAGTGTTCCATCTTTACAATCAAAGACAGATTTCCCATTAAAAAGAAAATTCTCTATTTCAAAAGATTTAATAGTATAGTCTTTCAAAAATAATTCCAGATGGCTAAATTTTATGACTGAAAATATCCCACTACAAGAAATATTTTTGCTTTATTGTAATTTGAACTAATTTTCAGACACTAGAGGTCTTCTTACTTCTTACTGTTTCCTTATAAGAGATAGGTTGGGTTTAGGAGTTCCATCATATTTTCTTATGCTATTTATTTCAGCTATTTTTGTACCTACTCATGATGACTTCACTCTTACACATTTTTAGTGATTGATTGTGCAAGACATGTTGATATTTTCCTACACTGTTTTGTTACTCTTTGTATCAACTTGGCCATCTTTTCTCACTCACTTGCAACCCCACCCTCTTTTCTTTGAAGTCTCTGTCTACTTAAATTAAAAATAAATTTCATTGAGCTGAATGGCTTATTACATCAAAAGGAAAAAAAAAAAACTCAAACATAACAGTGATTAAGTACATAACCTTTAACTGAAATGAATATTTCCAAAATAAACAACACTGAACAAATATTTCCCAATGGCCTATAGAGAGCTCATGTATAACACAATAGCAATGTCTTTACTGCCCCACATCATATTTCACAGTAAATGTCACCAGTGTTTAAACATGATATTAACATACAGGTTCCTGTGATATTCAAGTAATTTGAAAATCAAGTAAATTGAACACACTCCTTGGCCCGTTTCTACTGACTGAAGTCACATGACTTTAAGTCAGGTCAGTTGCCACTAGATGGCTCTATTTTAAGTTGCTCTCTGAAACAATATGCCCTATAATTAAAGATCTACAGTGAAAGCATAGGCACTGATGGTTAAAACTCTGGGGGGAAGGGGACAGGACACAAACTATATAATGCAATAAATTTTTATATTTCATTCAAGATATTATTTTGGAATTATCATTCTGAAGTAGCTAACTGTAGCATATACATAGAAATGATGCAAGAAAAAAATATGAAAAAAACCTCTAAACATACTTTAACATGCTTTCTGTCATCTAAATATATAAATTCTTTATCTCATGTAAGTTAAACATTCTAGTGGCCACCTCATTTTAAAATTAATTTTAAAATTTGGCTAGCACCTTCCTTCCCTTTGATGGCTTGGCTGACCCTGGTTTGTGTCTCCATAAAGCCCCGTAGGCTTTTTAGTGTGTCTTCTATTACATAACTATGTGTCTTCCATAGGCCTATGGAGTCTGATTCACCAAAATCTAGTCTCCTTTATTTCTACTGTCATATAACTGTTACATTTTTCTGCTTAGGCTAGGAAAACAAGATTGTCAGTTAGTCTGGTTGCTTCTAAAAGCAACTGCCAGTTAAAAGGACTATAGATGTCTTTGAGTACTTTGAAACACTTACATTGAACATAATAAATGTCTTTGAAAACAAATAAAGGGTCTTTAGAACCTACATACTGTGAACCATATGATTTTTTCCTCAGTTTTAATATAATCGCCATGTGCTGAAACCTCACTAAACACATATCTTTCACAATTACACAATCATTCAGAGCCATCCTGTCTCTTTGTGGATGCAGTAAGTACCTAACTAAACACATTTGCTAGATGAGTGAAAGAATAGATGTTGGAAGATTATTTTTGTTGTGCTCTTTCCTAATCTACCTGTGCTACTGCAAAGAGTGATACACAGATATTCCTCAATTCATGATGGGAAGGACACTATACAGTCATAATGGGAAAATCCAACAAGAAGACATAACAATTGTAAATACTTATGCACCCCAATATGTGAACACCCAAATACATAAAAGAGTTAATAACAAACATAAAGGTAATAATCAATAGTAACAAATAATAGTAGGATACTTTAACACCCAACTTACATCAAAAGACAGGTCATATAAACAGAAAATCAACAAGAAAACCATGGCTTTGAATGACATACCAGACCAGATTTAACAGACATATTTAGAACATTCCATCCTAAAACAGAAAAATACACACTCTTTTCTTTTTAATTCTGTTTTTTTTAATTAACATATAATGTATTATTTGCCCCAAAGGTACAGGTCTGTGAATCATCACGCTTACATATTTCACAGCACTCACCATAGCACATACCCTCCCCAGTGTCCATAACCCAGCCACCCTATCCCTACTCCCCTACTCCCAGCAACCCTCAGTCTGTTTTATGAGATTAAGAGTCTCTTATCGTTTGTCTCCCTCCTGATCCCATCTTGTTTTATTTTTTTCCCTCCCTACCCCCCACCCTGCCTCTCAAATTCCTCATATTAGAGAGATCATACAATAATTGTCTTTCCCTAATTGACTTATTTCACTTAGCATAATACCGTCTAGCTCCATCTATGTCATTGCAAATGGCAAGATTTCATTTCTCTTGATGGCTGCATAGATTCCTGTGTGTGTGTGTGTGTGTGTGTGTGTGTACCACATCTTCTGTATCCATTCATCTTCTGATGGACATCTAGGTTTTTTCCATAGTTTGGCTATTGTGGACATTGCTGCTATAAACATTTGGGTGCTCATGCCCCTTCCGATCACTACATTTGTATCTTTAGGGTAAATACCCAGTAGAGTGATTGCTGGGTTATAGGGTAGCTCTATTTTCAACTTTTTGAGGAACCTCTATGCTGTTTTCCAGAATGGCTGCACCAGCTTGCATTCCCACCAACAGTGTAGGAGGGTTCCCCTTTCTCTGTATCCTTGCCAACATCTGTCATTTCCTGACCTGTTAATTTTAGCCATTCTGACTGGTGTGAGCTGATACCTCACTGTGGTTTTGATTTGTAGTTCCCTGATGCCCAGTGATGCTGAGCACTTTTTCATGTGTCTGTTGGCCATCTGGATATCTTATTTGCAGAAATGTCTGTTCATGTCCTCTGTCCATTTCTTGATTGGATTATTTGTTCTTTGGGTGTTGAGTTTGGTAAGTTCTTTATAGATTTTGGATACTAGCCCTTTATCTGGTATGTCATCTGCAAATACCTTCTCCCATTCTGTCAGTGTCTTTTGGTTTTGTTGACTGTTTCCTTTGCTATGCAAAGCTTGTGATCTTGTTGAAGTTCCAATAGTTCATTTTTGTCCTTGCTTCCCTTGGCTTTAGTGATGTTTCTAGAAGAAGTTACTGCAGCTGAGGTCAAAGAGGTTGCTGCCTGTGTTCTCCTCAAGGATTTTGATAGATTCCTATCGCACATTGAGGTCTTTCATCCATTTTGAGTCTATTTTTGTGTGTGGTATAAGGAAATGGTCCGGTTTCATTCTTCTGCATGTGGCTGTCCAATTTTCCCAACA
The DNA here is from genome assembly GCF_009829155.1 of Mustela erminea. Taxonomy (NCBI): domain Eukaryota; kingdom Metazoa; phylum Chordata; class Mammalia; order Carnivora; family Mustelidae; genus Mustela; species Mustela erminea. The sequence goes on from NC_045616.1 coordinate 129,984,512, forward strand.
CCAAGAAAAATACACTTTCTTTTCAAGTGTACATGGAATATTTTCCAGAGCAGATCCCATATTAGACCACAAAACAAGTCTCAACAGATTCAAAAAGATCAAATTTATACCACGCATCTTATCTGATCACAACACTATGAAACTGAATCAACCACAAGAAAAAATCTGGAAAGAGGACAGATATATGGAGGATAAATAACATGCTATTAAACAATGAATGGGTCAACCAAGAAATCAAGAAGAAATCAAAAAATACACAGAGACAAATGAAAATAAAAACACAACAGTGCAAAATCTTTGTGAGGCAGCAAAAGCAGTTCTGAGAGGGAAGTTCATAGCAATACAGATCTACCTCAAAAACCAAGAAAAATCTCCAATACCCAACCTATCCTTACACCTCAAGGAACTAGAAAAAGAAGAATTTAAAAAACCCAAAGCCAGCAGAAGAAAGTAAATAATAAAGATTAGAGCAAAAATAAACAAAGAAACTTAAAAAATGTCAGAACAGCTCAATGAAACCAGAAGTTGGTTCTTTGAAAAGATCAACAAAATTGATAAACCTCTAGCCAGACTCATCCAAAAAATAAAAGAGAGGACTCAAATAAACAAAATCACAAATGAAAGAGGAGAAATAACAACTGACATCACAGAAATATGAAAGATTGTAAGAGAATATTATGAAGAATTATATGCCAACAAACTGGATAATCTAGAAGAAATGAATAAATTTCTAGAAACATACAACCTACCTAAACTGAAGTAGAAATAAATACAAAATTTGAACAGACCAACTACCAACAACAAAATCTAATCAGTAATTTAAAAACTCCCAACAAACGAAAAGTCCAGGATCAGACAGCTACACAAGTAAATTCTACTAAATATTTAAAGAGTTAATACCTATTCTTCTCAAACTTTCCCAAAAAAACAGAAGAGAAAAGAAGCTTCAAAATTCATTATACGAGGCCAGCATTACCCTGATTCCAAACCCTAACAGAGTCACCACAAAAAAGAGAGAATTACAGGCCATATCTCTAATAAACATACATGCAAAAATCCTCAACAACATACTAGCAAAATGAATCCAAAAATACATTTTAAAAAAATCACTCACCATGATCAACTGGGATTTATTCCTTGGATGCAAGTGTGGTTCACGATTCACAAATCAAACTATATGATACATCACATCAGTAAGAGAAAAAGAACCATATATCATTTCAATAGATGCAGAAAAAGCATACAAGAAAGTACAACATCAATTCATCATAAAGCCCTCTTTAAACAAAGTAGGTTTAGAGAGAACAGACCTCAACATAATAAAGGCCTTATATGAAAAACCCACAGCTAACATTATAACCCAATGGGAAAAAAACTGAGAACTCCTCAGGCCAGGAACAAGACAAGGATGTTCACTCTCACCACTTTTATTCACCATTGTACTGGAAGTCCTAGTCACAGCAATCACATAAGAGAAAGGAATAAAAGTCATCCAAGTTGATTAGGAAGAGGTAAAATTTTCACTATTTGCTGTATGTAGAAAACCTAAAGATTCCATCAAAAAACCAGTGGAACTGATAAATGAATTCAGTAAAGTCACAGGACACAATATTCATGTATAGAAATCCATTGCTTTTCTATATACTAATAATGAAGCAGCAGAAAGGGAAATTAAAAAATCAAGCCCTTTAAAATTGCACCAAAATTAGTAAAATACACAGGAATGAACTTAACCAAAGAGGTGAAAGACCTGTACTCTGATAACTATAAAACACTGATGAAAGAAATTGAAGACAACAAAAAGAAATGAAAAGACATTCCACGGTCATGGACTAGAAGAACAAATATTGTTAAAATGTCTGTATCACCCAAAGCAATGTACAAATTTAATACAGATACCCACCGCATTTTTCACAGAACTAGAACAAACAATCCTAAAATTTGTAAGGAACCACAAAAGACCCTGAATAGCCAAAGCAATTTTCAAAGAGAAACACAAACTGGAGGTGTCACAAATCTAGACTTCAAGTTATATTACAAAGCTGTAGTAAATAAAATATATGACCCTGGTGCAAAAACAGACACACTGATCAACAGCACAGAATAGAAAGCTCAGAAATAAACCCATAATAATATGGTCAGTTGATCTTCAACAAAGGAGGTAAGAACATGCAACAGGAAAAAAGACAATCTCTTCAACAAATGATGTTGGGGAAACTGGACAGCTACATGCAAAAGAAAAAAACTGGAACACTTTCTTACATAATACACAAAAATAAATTCAAAATGGATTAAAGAACTAAATGCAGGACTTGAATCCATAAAAATCCTAGAAGAGAGCAGAAGCAGTAATTTCTCTGACATCAGTTATAACAACATCTCTCTACATACGTCTCCTGAGGCAAGGAAAACAAAAGCAGAAATAAGCTATTGGGACCATATCAAAATACAGAGCTTCTGCACAGCAAAGGAAATAACCAACTAAAAGACAACCTACCCCAAAGATACAGATGTAGTGAAAAGAAGGGCCATCTGTACCCCAATGTTTATAGCAGCAATGGCCACGGTCGCCAAAGTGTGGCAAGAACCAAGATGCCCTTCAACGGACGAATGGATAAGGAAGATGTGGTGCATATACACTATGGAGTATTATGCCTCCATCAGAAAGGATGAATACCCAACTTTTGTAGCAACATGGACAGGACTAGAAGAGATTATGCTCAGTGAAATAAGTCAAACAGAGAGAGTCAATTATCATATGGTTTCACTTATTTGTGGAGCATAACAAATAACATGGAGGACATGGGGAGTTAGAGAGGAGTAGGGAGTTGGGGGAAATTGAAGCGGAGGTGAACCATGAGAGACTATGGACTCTGAAAAACAATCTGAGGGTTTTGAAGGGGCGGGGCGTGGGAGGTCAGGGTACCAGGTGGTGGGTATTATAGAGGGCACGGATTGCATGGAGCACTGGGTGTGGTGCAAAAATAATGAATACTGTTATGCTGAAAATATAAATAAATAAATAAATAAAAGATAACCTACTGAATGGAAGATATTTGCAAATGGCAGATCTGCTAAAGGGTTAGTATCCAAAATATATTAAAAATATATACAACTCAACACACACACACAAAAATTCTAATTTAAAAATGGGCAGAAGACATGAATAGACATTTCTCCAAAGAAGACACACAGATGGCCAAAATACACATGAAAAGATGCTTAGCATCATTCATCATAAGGGAAACGCAAATCAGAACTATAATGAAGTATCACCTCACACCTGTCAGAACGGCTAAAATCAAGAACACAAGTAACAGCAAGTTACTCCTTGACAGGAGGCAGAGAAAAAGGAACCCTCAGGTGCTGCTGGTGGATTCAAACTAGTACAGCCACTGTGGAAAACAGTATAGAGTTTTCTCAAAAAATTACAAATAAGACTACCCTATGTTCCAATAATCATCCTACTGAGTATTTACCCAAAGAATACAAAAACACTAGTTCAAAGGGATATATGCACCCCTATGTTTACTGCAGCATTATTTACAGCAGCCAAATTATGGAAGCATCCTGTTTTCATCAATAGATGAATGGATAAAAAGATTACACACACACATGCACACATACACATACACACACACACTGAAATACTATTCAACCATAAAAAAAGAATGAAATCTTGGTATTTGCAACAGCATGAATGGATCTAGAGAGTACAATGCTAAGCAAAATAAGTCAGTCAGGGAAAGACAAAATATCATGTGATTTCACTCATATGGGGATTTTAAGAGACAAAACAAATGAACAAAGGAAAAAAGAGTCAGAAAGACAAGCCAAAAAACAGACTTGTAACCACAGAGAACAAACAAATGGCTACCAGAGGGGAAGTGGGATGGGTAGGGAAATGGGGGGTGGGGGAAATAGGTGGTGGGCACGAAGGAGCGCACTTGTCACGAGGAGCACTGGGTGATGTATGGAAGTGTTGAATCACTATATTGTACGCTTGAAACTAATATAACATCATATATTAACTACACTGGAATTAAAACACACACACACACACACACACACACATATATATAAAGGTAGGGGAGTGAACACAGGAAAAAGGATTGGCACGTGTTCTCCTCTGCTCAGATCTAGCTCCGGACTCCCCAATAATATCCAAAGAATGTATAAAACATTCTGAATGTGGTATCTAGTGAGCCTCCACATGAGATAAATCATTTCCTTAAGAAGGGGTCAACATTTTTTCCATTCCACTGAAAAACATCTCTTTGATAAATGTTATTTCTAAACACTTCAAATTAACAAGCATTTCTGAATGCTTGCTACAAACCTAACATCATTCCAGGTTCTGGGTATGATAGAGAAGAAATAACATTATACACACTGGATTCATGAGAGTCTCACAATTTGTTGAGGGAATGCGATTTATATATATGAAACCATTACAAGCACAACAAAGAAGTTTTTAATACATACACATAATAAATAACATTCTGGGTAATTCTTAGCCACCCCGCCATTTCTCATGACCAGCTCCCCTGATTCCACATCAAAAGATCTAGGGACATTTTGGCACCTGGGTGGCACAGTCAGTGAAGCATCTGACTCTTGGTTTCGGCTCAGATCGTGATATCAAGGTCATGGGCTGAAGCCCTGCCTCAGGCTCCACGCTCAGTGCAAAATCTGCTTAATGTTCTCTCTCCCTCTCCCTCCGCCCCTCCCACTCATGCTCTCTCTGAGACTCTCTCTCAATCTCTCTCTCTAAAATAAATAAATCAATATTTTAAGAAGTATAATAAAAAGATCCAGGGACCTGACCAAGACAAAACCCTCCTAGATGGATAAAGAGGGAGGCCTGCAGGATAGGAGAGAATATCCATGTTACTAAACATTAGTCCACTCCCCAGTGCATATTTGTGCAAGGAAAAGTGACCAAAGAGATACCAGTATCATGTAGTATACTGTGGCCATCTGAGCTTCAAGTTCTTATTGAAATAATGTAATGCAGGAAAAAGTTTTAAGAATACGGGATAGAAAGGAAACTGGGAAGATCAAAGCAGAGGTTTGAGTGAGCCGTTTTTAAAATGGCAGTTACTAGATAGTAACAGTCCTACTGGCTGAGGAATGTGCACATACCAGATCTGTGAGGTAGGCTATACCTAATCCTTACACCAACTTTCAGAGTTTGCAGATTTTTCAGTTATATTTAACTGACGAGGAAACTAAAACCCCAAGGCTTTAAGTGATTTGTCCAAGGTTTCACAGCTAGGGAGAAGTAGATAAACTGGGATTCAAGTGACTCTTGCCTGACTCTTAAACCTACAGTTTTTGCACCCTGCCAAGTTTCTCCAAACTCCACATGGGCCTGGAACCCACGTGCTGCACACACATCTCAAGTGCAGCAGATGGCACAGTAAAAGATGCAGTGGAGCAAACGTCCAGCAAACACTGATTAGCTCCCTGTTAGGGTCGGGCGCTGGAGAGACACTGGACATGCAAGAGTGAAGAGGCAGGTGCCAACCCTGCCTGTCTCGTGGAGAGTCAAACACAAGATCAGGAGCAGATGGGAAGGAAGAGGGGGGCCTCCACATCATCTCACACGTCAGACACCTGCTTTCCTACCCACTGTCAAAAGTGGCACCGGAAGGTTAAGCTACACAACATAAGGTAAGTTCACAGACCATGTCTAGTTCCAAGCTCCAAGAGCAGAAACAGGAAGTGGTAATAATAACCACAATCAAAATATGCTGAGTGTATAGTAGGTGCCAAACACTCTTTTATACATTTAGTATATGTTAATTCATTTAGCATAAAAAGGGTAAGAGCCATATGTAGGCTAAGAGCAGGAAGCAGCATGGGACCAAAACTGGTTATCTCCTCAAACCTTCATGCCATTTTGAACCTCAATAAACCTCAGGCCTTTGTCTCAATCTACTTCAATATCTATGTATCACCTTTGCCAAAATCATCATTTTGGCAGATAATTTTCATTACTGATACAAATAATTTGGAAGGAAGGAAGGAACAAAGGAAGGAAGGGAAGGAAGGGGAGGGAGGGAATAAATTCCACTCAACAGCCAGGGCATTTATTATCAGGAGCACATTTTGCAGCCAACTCAAGCTGTCCAGCCTTACGGGAAGTTTCCTTCCCAAGCCTCAAACTATTCTTATCGGAATGGAGTTGTTTTTATGAATAGTTACTTCTCCAGTCCAAGCTATACCTTGGTAACATGGACCCTCTACTAGGCCATAGTTTATATCAGCCTCATTGACACTAAAAATAAATATTAACTTTTCTGCATTTATGCCTGATATCTAAACTGCATGCCTTGCTTTGTAAGCAAAAATGTAGACTCCTGTACTTGGGGGTCTGTCAGTGCCCTGAACTCAAACTGTCTGCTAATAAAGAACAATATCTGGGGCATCTGGGTGGCTCAGTGGGTTAAAGCCTCTGCCTTTGGCCCAGGTCATGATCCCAGGGTCCCAGGATTGGGCCCCTTGTTGGGCTCTCTGCTGGGTGGGGAGCCTGCTTCCCCCCTCTCTCTCTGCCTGCCTCTCTGTCTACTTGTGACCTCTGACCATCAAATACACAGAATCTTTAAAAACAAAACAGGACGATATCAGACGTATCAATAAGAAAATGGCACAAGGGGTGCCTGGTGTCTCAGTTAAGCATCTGCCTTCAGCTCAGGTCATGATCCAGGATCCTGGGATCAAGCTTCGCTGCTTCTCCCTCTCCTTCTGCTGCTCCCCCTGCTTGTGCTCCCTCTCTCTTTCTCTCTCTCTCTCTCTCTCTGTCAAATAAATAAATAAAATCTTCAAAAAACAAAAAAAAAGCAAAGAAAATGGCACAAGATTTGAACAGATACTCAACAAAAAATAATATCCAAATGGCTTAAAAACATAGGAAAGAATACTCAATGTCATTGGTCATAAGAGAAACAGAAACTAAAATCACTGTAAGGTGCTACCTGCCACTGACCAAAATGGCTAAAATGAAAGACTATCAATGCCCAGTACTGGCAAGGATGGGAAGCAGATGGAACTCACAGACACTGTCTAAAGAGTGTAAAATGAAAAACTACTTGTCAGTATTTATTACAACTGAGCGTATATACACACTCTAATGGAGCAATTCTACTCTTAGATATATACGCAACAAAAATGTGTATGTACATCACAGATAGACATCTGCAGCACTCTTTATAATGGCAACATTATTCATAATTGCCAAAAACTGGAAATTATCCCATGAGGCCATCCACAGCGGAATGTACATATAAACTGTATTTTATTCATATAATGAAAAACCACACAGTAATGAAAATTGGTGATCCACAACTACACTCACACCACTAAAACTCACAAACAAAACGTTGAGAGAAAGAAGTTAGACACAGAAGGTTACCTACTGTCTCACTCCTTTAATATAAAGGAGTAAGCACACAAGCAAAACTAATGCATACTGTTAGAATTCACATTTTCCCAATTTGGGGGGGAATAATTTTCCCAATTATTTGGGGAAAGAGGACTGTGATGGCAAGGAAGCACACTCGAGGCTTTGGGGGCTACTCATCAATATTCTATTTTCTGATAATCTGGAAGCTGGTAACATGGGTGTGTTCACTTTAAGAAAACTCATTGAGCTTTATACATATGATTTGTGTGTGTGTGTTCCTTTTTCTGGATATAGGTTACATTCCATTAAAGTTTACCAAACAAGGAGGAGGTAGGAAGACATGCATGGATATTATGTGTCAATATGATGAATATTTCTCTGTCTTGGACAAAATTGCTGCTAATATCAATGCCTCTAAATAATTCCATGTAGTAAATTCCTCTTAGCATATGTCCTAAGAAAAATTTTTGTCTCTCTTGAATACCTATTTATGCTTCATTTATTAAGAAGCTCAGAGTTGACCTGAACACATTAATGCAGTAATTATTTTTAATGAAAAGTTTTTGGCATTTTTAAATCTCCAATATTTATGTTCTTTAAACCATTCTGAATGATTCTATCATATTTATGTTTATTCAAGCAACTAACATCCTCAAAACCTTTCTGGAATTTATTAAAATGCCTGCTTGAAAGTAGTAGAATAAATCAGGTGTCAGATATAACCTCTGAAACTCTATGATAAATTTAGAGGTAGATATTTTATTTAACTTAGAGTATACTCTATATAAATGTCCCTATAATGTAACTACTAACTTTTAAGCAAAAATCTACCAATCATCCATCCAAGCAAACGATTTCAATGTATTAAATACAAATATTAAATCCAAGTAGACTGTAACCAGCCATCCAGTCAGTACACTGGGCTATCTCAGACTAAGCCTATCTCTTATTTGGTAGAGAAGAGAAGTTTACACCAACTTCATAATGAAAGGTTAACATTATAAAACCCACAAAGACATCCTCCAGACAAGAGGAAACTTACTTTAACAAATAAATTTGAGTGTGTGGTCAAAAACTCTCATTTAATGAAAAATAAAACCAAATGTAACAATACAAGTGGTGGCAAACTAATAAAGATGTTATTTGATGAGTTTACTATAAACTCCAAATAAAGGAAAATCGGAAAGAACTGATGTGGGACAGAGATAAGTATAAAATGAATAGAACTTGTTTTGCTGTTGTTTGTAAAAAGCAAATAAATGTCAAATTGTGTAACTAATGGAAATAAGTGAACATCAAATATTTGTAAAGGGGTTGTTTCAAAAAGAAAATCCAAACTGACTTTCAACTATTAATAACTTGAGCTTCCCAAAGGGATTATTTGATTTTAGATTGCTATTGTTGTTGTTACTGTTGTTTAAAAAGTATTGTGACAGACTTTCTCCATTAAGCAAAACAATCATACATTTTTATTTCCTGCCTTACTGGTAAATATCCCACAAAATTCCTTTATTGATTCTTTTTATTCTCTTAACGAGGTATGTTAGGCTTCCTTTTATTCTATTTTCTCTTTCTTTCTCACCAAATAATATTTCTAAAATAATAATAGGTAGATAATAACAGTTAACAAATGTTGAGTGGTAATTATAAGTTAGGCACTCTTTCAAACACATTCCATCTAATAACTGATTTAATCCTCAAAACTACCTGATGGGGTAGGTGTACCTCTTCCAATGGTGTATACCACCATTGTAGAGGTGAAAAAATTAAGGCAGGGAGGATTTAAGTTATAACCCAAGGTTACCTAGCTAATGTGTTAAAATCCAAACCCAGGAACACAAAATACCATGCAGGTTAATTATTTACCATAAGATGAAATGGATATGTAAAATACAAATATTCAAAGGTTAGGTCTATAGGAAAAACAACTTTCCAACAATGTTGAACTATTTAACTCAGTATTATCTTCTTCCAAATTACCACTATTCACCTAACAACAATGCACCCTGAAGTTAAAATAGTAAAAGTCTCTATGTTGATACTTTGTAAGTGAATAGGGGCATTTGAAGACTATATCATCTAAAAGGTTTTCCTGGATCAGTAGTGAATATTGTAAAACTAATATTGTAGAGTGTCACGTCCAACATCAGAAGGGTTTGAGAAACCTCTTCAATGTTCCTCAGGGATCAATTAACAACAACAAAAAAAAAGCCCACTGTTCAAGTGTCTCCCCATCAGTAGCAGCTTTGTTGGTAATCAAATAAACAAATAATATAGAAATGGGTAGGTACCCCCTTCTCAAAGGGAGTAAATACAATAACATACCTCTTCTTCACAGTCTGAGCAGATGATCTTTGAAATAAACTTGCTAAAGAAGATGGTCAAGTTAACATCTGCAGCACTTCAAGAAGAGATTAAAGTCTGATAGGAATGATGGTGACTCATCCTGAAAAATACAGAGACGAATAGTAAGAGGTGATTGCGTATATAGGAAACACATCCAAAGACAAATAGTGAAAGAAAAGCAAAACATTGCAAGAACTGAGCAGTTCATTTTAAAAAGAGAATTAACTTTAATGCTTTTAATTAAAATAATAAAAAATATTTAAGAAATAACTGTGAAAAAGATGCCCAAGAAGTAGGAAAATACTATCCGGAAAACTGTGAAAACTTAAAAATGCATACTATAAACTCTAGATTAACCACTAAGTTAATAGAACAAAGAGGTATGGCTAAATAAGGCAACAGGGGAGATAAAATGGAACACTGAAAGTACACTTAATCTTTAAGAAGACAATAAAGGAGAAAAAGAGAGACAAAAGAACAGAGAGCATATAGAACACAAGAAAAAATAAGAAACAGTATACTTTAACCCAACAATATAAAAATCATATTAAAAGACAATGGTCTGAATATTTGCTTTTAATAGTTAATAAGAGGGGCGTCTGGGTGGCTCAGTGGGTTAAGCCTCTGCCTTTGACTCAGGTCATGGTCTGAGGGTCCTGGGATCGAGCCCCACATCAGGCTCTCCACTCAGCAGAAAGTTTACCTCCCCCTCCCTCTCTCTGCCTGCCTCTCTGCCTATTTGTGATCTCTTGTCTGTCAAATAAATAAATAAATAAAATCTTTAAAAACAATAGTTAATAAGAACTTTCTATTCAGAGACAATATGAACATATACATTAAAAATTACAAGGAATTAACAAAAGAGCTGTTGGCTAATAAGTTAGCAGATTGGCAGAATACATGGTCAATCTAGGAAAAAAACAATTACATTTTCATATACCAACAAAGAAAGATGAAGAAAGAAAATGTGAATATAGACATATTCAATATATGTTCTTTACATATAAAATATAATGTATTCATATATTATGCATATTTATAAATAAATTATGAAAGTACCTAAATACCTGAAATATTTAGGAATAAATCTAAGAAAAGATGTACAAGACCTACACGCTGAAAACTACAAAACATTGCTGAGAGAACTTAGGACCTAAATACATGGAGAGGTATACCATGCTCATGAAATAATGAAGACTATTAAGATAATATATTTACAAACTGATCTATAAATAACACAATCTCATTCAAAATTCCACTAAGGTTTGGGTTTTCTGAGGCTTGTTTTTTTATGTTTGTTTTGGTTTTAAAGTTCATTCTGAAATTTATATAGAAATAAAATGTACCTACATTAACCAAAGCATTAAAAAAAAAAAAAAAAGTTAAGGGTTTACTTTACCTGATTTCAAGACTTACTGTAAAGCTAAAGTAATCAGAGCAATGTAATTTGGGCCTACGGATAGACATACAGATCATTACACAGAATCAAGAGTTCAGAAATAGACCCACAAACACATGACTAATGGATTTTCAAAAAAGATCTTTTCAACAACTAATACTGGAACAACTGAATATGTATTCTGAAAAGAAAAGAATAGTGACTCTTACCTCATACCATACACAAAAATTATGTTAAAAAATGGATCATAGACCTAAGCATGAAAGTCCAAACTATAAAACTTCTAAAACAAAATATAAATGAAAATATTCTTGGATCTTAATCAAAAGATCTTGTAAATGAAACAAAACACAACACAAAAACACTATGAATCAGAGGACTCATGAGATTGAAAACTAATATTCTTTTCTTCAAAGTACACCATTTAGAAAATGAAAAGACAAGCCATTGACTGGGAAAAAATATGTCCAGTATTTCTGACAAAGAACATGTACCCAGAAAACAAAAAGCTCTTAAAGCTCAATAATAAGCAAACAGTGTAATATTTTTAATTTGTCAAAAAGACTTAAGCAAACTCTTTATTAGAGAAGATATAAAAACAGCCAATATCCAGAGGAAAAGACACCTCATTATCACTGGTCACCAGGAAAATGCACATTAAAACAACAATGAGCTAACATCACATACTCATTAGAAGTTTAAAATTAAAAAGAGTTGTAAGTGTTGGCAAGGAAGTAGAGTACCTAGACCTTCATACAATGATGATGAAATTTAGAATGGTACATTCACTTTGGAGAATATTTTGGCAGTTTCTTAGAAAGTTAAACATTTACCATGTAAATGAAACATTCTACTCCTAGATATTTACCAAGAGAAATTAAAGCATAAGTCTACCAAGAGACTTGAGCACAAATAGTTCAAGTTTGGAAACAATCCAAATGTCCAACAACACGTGAATATATAGATAAAAGGTGGTCTATTCAAACAATGGAATATTATTCAGTCATAAAGAAAACAACTACTGATTAACATAATGGATTACTCTCAGAAACAAATTCTTAGTAAAAGAAGAGAGAAAAGGGTACATACTGTATGACTCTACTTTAATAAACCTGTAAAGGAAGAAAACCTAATATATAATGCTATAAAGCAGATCAGTAATCGTCTAGGTCAAGTGGAGTAGTGATTGGCTGCTATGAAGAGTTTGAGAAAAAATTTTGGAATAATGGAAACATGTATTTTCAGTGGAGTGGTGGTTACATGGGTCTATACATTGATAAAACTCATCTAAATACATATATAAAATTAGTTCATTTTACTGTATGTCTCAAAAAAAAGTTGATTTCAAAGGAAAATATGTATTCCATAAAAAAGGATAAAATTAAAAAGGCTGAATCATAAGGAGATCTGGATATTAACTCAGCCCAAATAATCTAACTTAACACTGAGGTCATTCATTCAACACAGTGGTTTAGAATATATGTCATTTTTAAGCCAGAAAATTTTAACCATATTGTACTGAGAACTGGCTAAAAGAAGAAAATACGTAAGACCTGGAAGTCAGAAGTGAAGCAGCAGCAGTACTTTCTGAAGGTTATGGTGGTTAAATACAGTAATGGACTGAGAGGTACCCACGGGATGCAAACTGCCCTGTTCTCTTCCACTCCAGATGTAGCTCCACTTAACAAGTACTGACACTGTTGACAACTAATGGCTCAGATACACACCAGATACTTGGTGTGATACCACAGACATGGGATCTACATAGAAGCACTGTTCCCTCCTCCCCACATACTTTGGCCATCCTTTTGCAATATGATTTTGTATCTGAACATGTTTGATTTTCTCAGATTAACTAATAATTCTTCTCTGATTATCCAGCCTCCCTCCTGGACTTTAACTTTCCCAATCCTTTCTAAAATTACATAAGGATTAATTCCTATAATAGATCTATTATGAATGGGATTAGCAACCTTTTCTGTAAAGGGCTACAGAGCAAATATTTTAGGCTTTGCAGGCCAAAGGTAAAAACAGATATATTACACAGGTACGCGTGCCAAAAGAGAAACAAATTTCCAAGCATTTTTGTTGATGAAATTCAAAATAGAAGAGTCATAATTGATTCTTTACAATACATATGTCCTAGTTACAAAATGAAAATTTTTGGAGGAGGTAACACCACTTTTAATTGGGATTCAAAGTTAGGGATCTTATCCCCTGAACATGCAATATTATTTGAGCATATTCCTCACTTACTAGGCATTGTAAGAAGTCTATTAGATTCTTCTTGATATTTGTCCTTTAGCACGTCACTAAATTGCAGACCAATTATTTCCAACTGAAGAACAAGGTGGAAGCTCTTCAAGTTCTAACTTAAATGATTTTGACATGTGGAGTTTTTTTGGGATTTGCATCAAGATCTAAAAAATGTTCGCTAGGAATGGGAAAGCATATTTGCAATGCATATATCTGATAAGGGAATATTTGGTGCATATAAAGAACTCCTACAACTCAGCAAAAGAAAAATACAATCCCAACTCAAAAATGAGCAAAGGACTCGAAAGGATGTTTCTCCCAAAAAGATATACAAATGGGCAGCAAGTACATGAAAAGATCTTAAGCATCACTAACCATTAGGGAAATTCAAGTCAAAACCACCCTAAGATATTACTTCACACCTGTTAGAATGTAGATACACACACATATACACACACATATTGGCAAGGATGGAGAATGGAACCCTTCTATATTGCTGCAGGTGAGAATATTAAATGGGGCAGCCACTGTGGAAAACAGTTTGCTAGTTCCTCAAAAAATTACCATATGGTCCAGCAAATCCACTTCTAGGTACCTACCCAAAAGAAGTGAAAGTAGGGACTCAAACATATACTTGTAAACCAATGTTCATAGCAGCAATATTCATAATAACCAAAACACAGAAACAACCTGCATGTCCATCGACAGACGAATGGACAAACAAAATGTGGTATATACCTACAATGGGATGTTAGCTTTTAAAGGGAATAAAATTCTGATACATGCTACGACATGGATGAACCTTGAAAACATTATGCTAAGTGAAAAGAACCAGATAATAGAGGACAAATGTTGCATGAGTCCATTTATATGAAGTACCTACAACAGGCAAATTTTTAGAGACAAAGTAGGTTAGAGGCTTTCAGAGGCTGGGAAGAGAGGTAAATGGGGAGCTATTTAATGGGAATTAATTGTCTGGAATGATGAAAAGTTCTGGAAATGGATAGTGATGATGGTTTTACAACACTGTGAATGTCCTTAAATACCACTGAATATCCCCTAAATTGGACATTTAAGTATGGTTAAGATGATAAATTTTATATTACATATATTTTACCACTGTAAAACAACAACAACAACAAAAAACCCCTAAAAGCTGCTAGAACTATCATTCGAGCTTGGAAAATGTGTGCTGAAAATTTATGTAAGAATGAATATCTCACTTCTTTAACTTTTGATGGCACCTTCATATAAAAAGCAGTTTAACATCAGTCATGACTAAAACAATTAGTTGTCATTCAAATGACTTAACCATACTATAAGTTTATCATAGAAGTGCTCTTTGGCCTTTGTAATTTTAGTTTGAATTTATTCAGAAATATCAAGGCTTCAGCAAAAGTAATTTCCAACATCATGCAGTATGCCAAACTACTGGATGAGGGCAGTTCTTCTGAAAATTTTCACTCTTTTCCATAAACTCAAAAAAATCACAGTAAAAGTTTGACATTGCTAACCCATTACATTGTTTTTGGTAAGGCAAGTGAAAATATTCCACTTTTATTTCTGACAAAATGTTATGGAACTGAAAACAGTTAAGTCTAAAGAGCTAATGAAGTTTATCATTGGTGACATTGGTTCAAGACACAAGATAAATTCAAGTAATTCCTCTGGTAAATAAGAGAATGAATAGCCACAGAGTTTAAACACCTTACATTTTCATTAGCTTTGTGCACTTGTCCAACTATGTCTTTTTCTGCTCCACACATATTTGACCACCATCAGAAATAACACATCTTAGCAGAGTCCACTTCAGGTTGTACCAAATTAGTGTTTTCTCAACTTCTTTGAAAATATTCTCACCTGCAGCTGTTCCACACAAAGTAGTCATATGGGCTAATTTTTCAGTCAATTTAAACTGGGTATTGACTTCAAATAAACAACAACAGAGCAGTATCAATACCATCTACTGATTCATCAAGAGCCAAGAAAAACCACTTAAAATCATTCGCTTTGTTTTTTGACTGTTGATGTTGCTCCTACTGTCTTAAGCTCTCCAAGCAATTGTTCTTGCCAAAAGGTTAATAGTCTTAAACAAGTTTATTTCCTCTGAATGCATTTCTTTGTTGCTGCAGTCAAGCACAATAACTCACTATTGTTAACAGCTTTCCTTGCTTTGCCAACAAATGAGACACCCAGAAACTCACTCTGATTGCAATCTCACTTTCTTTTTTTAATTTTGTGAACAAATTCTTCTCTGATGAGATATTCCATTTTAAATTATTTATTTTTTCTGTCCTTCACATTGTTATGAGTTGGAAATATTGTAAGTACTTAGCCTGGTAAAGCCGACATAATACTGTGTTCTTTTAGCACAGGTATAGTGTTACTGCACTAAAAAACACAATGCTTTGCCATCTACTTCAGTAAGAAAATAATTCACACTCTACTGTGCCTTGAAAGAGCAATATTCCAAGTCTACTTTTCTTCTTTTGACACAATAGGTATGCACTGGTAATAAAAACACACAAAAGTTACAATTTGCCAATATGTGTGGCACTTGAAATATGGTTGAGTTGTAATTGCATCACTAGCATTTCCAGTGTGCCAAGCAACAGGGCAAAGTGATGAGAGTACCACATAGGGTCTCTGCTGCTGCTACAACCCTGCCTTTTTAACAGGGACACACTCACTGACAACACACACATGAGGAGTGTGGCTGTGTGCCAAGAAGACTTTATGAACACTAAAATTTGAACCTCATACAATTTCCATATCATAAAATATTTTTCTTTTTATTTTTCTCTACCATTTAAAAACATGAAATGCACTCTTAACTCAAAAGCTGTATTAAAAATAGACAGTGGGTGAGATTTGACTAGTGGGTTATCATTTGCTGACTTATTCCATAAGTTGTGGTGGTTCTGTCACACTGACTGCACTTTGATTGACACAATATATATTCAATGTCAACTATGAGTCAGACCCCTGCCAGACAAAGAAGATGGAAAGAAGATGACATGGTCTCTCCTTGAAAGGTCTATATATGTTCAATAGTGTCTATTGAATCTATGATAAAGATTTAACAAAGATTTGCCAGTCACCTACCATATACTCGGCAAGGTATTGCTAAGAATACCAACAACTTTAGTCTTTACAGCCTTTCCAACCTTGTTTGGGAAATAAAACAGCCCTGCATTAATTATTTATTGCTGTGTAACAAATTACTACAAACCAGGCAACTTAAAACAACATGCATTTATTATCTCTCAGTTTCTGTGGGTCAGGAGTCCAGTTACAGCTTAACAGGGTACTCTGCTAAGGGTCACCCAACTGTAATCGAGGTGTGGGTGAGGCTGCCTTCTCATCTGGAAGCTCAAATGGGGAAGAATCTGTTCCCAGACTCACTCAGACTGTTGGCAGAATTAATTTCCTTATGGATCTTGAAGGAAGGATATTAACTTCCTGCCTATCATCTGGAGGCTTCCCTCAGCTCTTAAAGGCTACTCTAAACCCTGTGCCTCCCAACATGACCACTTAACTTCCTCAAACCCAGCTAAGGAGAGAGAGTCTCCAGAAGGAGTCAGCAAGACAGATAGAGCTTAATACAACCATAACATAGTCAAAGGACTGATCTCCCATCAACTTTGTCATATTCCATTGGTTAACAGCAAGACATAGTTTCTGCCCACACTCAACAAGAGGAAATTATACAAAAGCATGAACATCAGGAGGTATATACTACGGAGGACGGGGGCACACTCCAGAGATAAACTGCTATAGGCCCAAACAGGAATACAATAAAATATAGGATCAAAAGGGAAATGATGTGATAGAGACCACTGGGTTTCTTAGTACCTAAAGAATAAAGAATACAGTACAGTGTGGTGATGAGCACTGGGTGTTATACACAACTAATTAATCACTGAACACTACATCAAAAACTTATGATGTACTACTATATGTGGACTAACTGAACATAATAAAAAAAAATACAGTATAGACAAGAATTACTAAGTAAGACCTCATGAAGAAAGGAAGGTCTCAGCTTGTCTTTGAAGATTATATAGACCAAAACATTCATAAAATTCACTGGGAAATGGCACCCTTCATGAAAACGCAGTAACAGCAACATAACTGGAGATTTTCACTAAAATGCTGAGAATCTCCAGAATTTTTTAATCCTTTTCAGGACAACTTTCATCGTTACCAGTTTTTTTTTTTTTTTCAAATGTCAAAATGTGAAACACTACCAGTATATAAATCCACAAAAACCTCAGCGTACGCATATAAAAGCCCTATACAAAACTCATTACCAACTAAAAGAAGAAAATAATAATTGTATTCATTCCGGTCCTACTTTATTTTATTTAAGTAATTAGATAAGTCGTGTTACTAGCATGCACCATTTCATTTAGTAGAGACAGGAGGAGAGAGAGAAAGGAATGAGAGGAGAAAGGGAAAGGATTTCTATTTCTCCAACAGTCTTACAGAACAATTACACTGCTGCAGAAATGGGTCTAAATATGGAGACTCTGATAAACTATTAGCACAGACTACACAATGCAATTGATGATGATAATGCATGTTTACTATTCCTTACAGGCAACAGAACTAGTTTCATAACTAAAGGAAGTGGGGATTTCTGACTTCTCATATTCAAATGTTATTTTTGATTCAATTCTAGCTTCCTTATTTAAACATTCTTTTCTCCCAAATTAGCCAAGAGATTCTTTCTCAGTGAGCACAAACCACATGGAAAGTTCCAGTTTTTAAGTTGTTCCCATTTCTTAGTTCTCAGTGAGCCAGACAGATTACATTGCTTCAGATTCAGAAATCTAACTTAAAAATTCATATTTGGGTTAAGAAATAGCATGGAAATTTCCTTCCCCAAAAGATAACTTTAAGAGATCCAGTGAATTCTTCTTTTTTTTTTAAGATTTTATTTATTTATTTGACAGAGAGAGAGGTCACAAGTAGGCAGAGAGGAAGACAGAGAGAGAAAAGGAGGCAGGCTCCCCGCTGAGCAGAGAGCCTGATGCGGGACTCAATCCCAGGACCCTGAGACCATGACCTGAACTGAAGGCAGAGGCTTTAACCCACTGAGCTACCCAGGTGCCCAAGATCCAGTGAATTCTTAAATGCCAAGAATTGGCACAAACACGAATCAAATGATCCAAAATGCTAGACACATCCATGTATGGACTTAATGTCACCAATAAGTTTATTAAGTGAAAAACAATTGTAATGAAACAGATATATTAGGTAAAGATAGAGATATAACTTGTTCTATAAAAAACTGGAAATTTCTATAATTACAGATAAGCTAATACCATGTAACCTTACAGATGTGGTTATCTAGGTAAAGATGTGACTCAGAGCAAGCAAAAAGTGGCTTGCTCGGAGCCAAAGTTCCGAACTAGCTGGGTTAGATGCAAAGGCTAAGTCTCAAGTAACACACACTTTGACCACTATCTACATCAGTAATCAAAATGAAACAGAGAGAAAGAGAGAGAGAGAGGAAGGAAAGAAGGAAGGACGGAAGGAAGGAAGGACGGACGGGAGGAAGGAAGGAAGGAAAAGAAAGAAGAAAGAAGGAAGAAAAGGAAGGAATGACGGAAGGAAGGGAAGAAGGAAGGGAGGGAGGAAGGACGGAAAAAAAGACACAAAACTTTAGTGCTTGTATATCCTAAAGATTATTTGACTAACACCATCACTCGTCATATGCTGTCACTCCAAACTCGTGCCTTGATTTCCTTATTATTAGTCACTGTAGAACAATTCCCCTTGCTTTATTTTTTAAAACTGCTTGTTTGTTTGTTTGTTTGTTTGCTTATCTATCAGAGGTGGGGAGAGAGAGAGAGAAAGAGAGCACAAGCCGGGAAGCAGCAGGCAGAGGGAGAAGCAGGCTCCCCACCAAACAAGGAATCCGATGTGGGACTCAATCCCAGGACCTGGGATCATGACCTGAGCCAAAGGCAGACACTTAACTGACTGAGCCATCCAGGTGTCCCAATTTTCCTTGTTTGGGAAGTTTAATTCATAGGCTCTTCTTGAACCCACCATTTCCTCATTTATCTATTCAGACATCAAATCCTTGACTACTTCCCTTCTTTTCAAGCCCACCTCCTCTACACTTGGTTTAAGGACTTCCTACCTGGACTATTACAATTGTCTCTCAATAGCTTACCCTGCCTGAATTTTCTCTGTCATGCCCCATCCTCCACATTACTAATGGGACTGATCAATCCCTGACAGAATAGACAGAAGAGCTTCCTTCCATCTAAAAGGTACAGGCTTCCGGTCTTTACTTCAGTGGCCTCAGAACTGTCCCTCAGGATCCCTCTATGCCTACCCAATTTGAGAATATGCTTCATGAAACTCATCTTTCTCCTTAGGCCTACTGCACTTTTATTTATGTTGTTCTTTTCTCCTGGGAATCCTACTCTAAATCCCTCAACTAAATAGCATGTCTTCCATTCAAATTTCCACAGACACACCATCATCCTTTTTCTGAATGCAAATGCAAATTTCAGCTTTTTATCAAGTAACAGTATTGTAACTAGTCTTGAATAAGTTTTCACTCTCTCGCTATAGTGCAGACATACATGGCTTATTTATATTTTGCTCACAAAGAGTTTGAACAAAAAAAATTCTTAAAACTACTCTGGAATGAATGCAATAATCTCCAAAAACCAAATACCATATGTTACTATATGTGACTTCTCTAAAGGAAATATGTGACTACTCTAAAAGGAAAGTATTTAACCAACATGTAACTAACAAACTTACGGACTCTAGATGGAAGATTATTTTTCATTTCCATTCTGTAAATTTACATAGGATTAGCATTAATGACCAGCCATGAATTAATTAACTTGCAGCTACATTAACAACACAAACCTGAAATAAATGCAGACGGTCCCAGAGGCACTCCGTTTCATTTTTTTTATGAAACATTTAATGCACAGACTGCAAACTTCAGTCAATCTAAGCTTCACATTTCATGGAGTGATCATTTATAATATGACTTCAGAAGTTTTCAACCTAATAATTATCATGGCCTCCAATTATTTAGTACCTACCGTGTGTTGGATTCTGTGCTAAGAGCTTTACGTATATTCTTCTTTAATCCTCACAACATTGTGAGAAGGATATTGTTATCCTTATTTTGTAGATGAAGAAACTGAGAATCAGGGAGGTGAAATAACTTTCTTGAGACTTCATAGTGAGAAAAAGGAAGCCAGAATTAAAACCTGTATTTGTCTGACATCAAAGTTTATGCACTTATCCACCTCACTTTAATAAAGATCCGTCCTAAATACAAACACAAAAATGTCATTTTAAACCTCATTTTTACCTATTACAGAATTTTGAGGATATTGGCGTGTCATTTTGTCTTTTATGGGCAACAGTAAACAAAACATTTTCTCATTCTTTCAGCCAGTGACAATATTTACAGAGCTTATATTAAAGTATTTAGGCTGATTTATTTTCATTTTGTTTAAAATTCAATTAACTTTTCATGACAATTTTAAGGTAGGTCTAGAAGATGAATTCTGCATCAGCCTCTTGTGAAAAATACTAAGATGACACAAAACTTAAGTGGCATGCAAACGAAATTTAGAATGATTGAATGTAAGTTGATACAAATGCTGAAAATACAATTATGTTATGCCAGTCAGATTCCGTGAAAATAAAATAATTGTGTAAGGAATGTTTCACAAGTATTGCCACTTATGTCATCTTAGAAGAATGATATATATTGGAAAAATACTAATCTAATTTCAGAAATTAACCACTTTATTGTAGTACTAAAACATATTTAGAAATATTTTTTTCTATTTTAATGAAACGGGAATTCATTGCTATATCAAAGGACTTAATAAAACCAGGGCTAAAACAAAGCAATCAAAAAAAAATAGGGATTTTTTTTTTAATCAACTCAAGGTAACATTCAAATTTAAAATACAACGCTACTTTCCAAATGCTCTATTTCTTTGTGTACCCCGGTTAGGGACTATGGAATTTTTGTTGTTGGTAGAGAAAATGGTATTTTTACAGGCTTGCTAAATCAAGGAAAGATACTATTCACTCAATCACTCATTCAATAACTAAGCTACTTATTGAGCACCAACTGCACGTCAGCCATTCTTCCATGTACCACAAATAGAGCAGTGAACAAGACAAGACTCCTACTCTCCAGAACTTATCCTTCCATAGAGATCAATACCTAAGTATACAAGTCAGTCCATAAGGTAATTTTAGATAGTGTCAAGTACTATGAGGACACTTAAAGAGGCTAATATAAGAAAGAACATCTAAAGAGCAACATTAAATTGGGTGGTCAGGGAAGGTTATTTTGAGATGATGGCCTCTTAACTAAGAGTTGTATAGAAGTCAGGAGTAGGCCCATGAAGAACTGAGCAAAGAGAATTCCAGGTGTAAGGACTGAAACAGGCAAAGGCTCTAAGATGCAAAGAAGCTTAACCAGTTCAAGAGAAAATAAAGATGCCCAGTGTGACTGAGTGTTGCAAGCAGTGGGAGACAGGAGAGGAGACAGTGTCGAAGATGTAAGAAGGCCAACTCACTTTGTTGACCTCGTGAAGACCTTTGTATTTTATGTGAATACAATATTATGCAATAGGAAACAAGAGTATAAGCGGGCAGGTGAATGATGTAACAGGATTTATACTACAAAGGAAAGTAGGTCCCATCATGTTGTTCAAAAAAACCAACACTATACCCTTGGGTAAAAACAGAGAATTACAATGAATCTAATCCTTGGCTTGGATTTATAAGGTAGCTTTCCCCCCACAGGAACTCAATATGCTCTAGAAATCACCATCTATTTGATTCTCCCAGTATAGGTTTTGTTCTTCATTTTAGAGCTAGGGATTGGGATAGGGTATGATTAACTCACTCTCATCCCCTCTAAGTAATAATGACCGTCGCCATGGAAAATGCACCCCAGTAGCAAGTTTGTGACTGCTGTCTAATCAGGGCAAGTATCTTGTCTTGCTGATTTCATTGAACACTTTTCCTCATCCTTCACTTTGACAGAAGAATTCTTCTGAGTGCTTCTGGAAGACAAAGTCATGCTTGCTAAATTACAAGCAGACAGGCGGTACTGCTTTAATTGATGAATGGTATGAGTGTTATGAGTCACTAAGCTCCAAACCAACTCGATTTAGCCACTTGAACTATTCAGTCATATCCTAAAAACGCATGGTAGGGAATGAGTGTCTTATTGCTTTTAGGAAATGGAATCCATAAATAAAAATAAGATGGTATTTGGGGTGCTTTGCTGACTCACAGTACAGACAAGTCAAATAAACATTATCTTCCAGTTTTTCAGCCCAGAGATCAGAAGCTTAAAAGAAGTCAATCTTGAAAGTCAACCCATTAACCTCTGCCTCTCCATTATCTTGTGTTAGACTTTTAGAAAAACTTCTGTATAGCTGTAGCTCCTTAAACCTCGTAATCTCGAGAAGAGCTCAGAAGACTTGACATCAAGTCTTAGGAGCTGTTAAAGTGGGGTTAGGAGATTTAATGAAAATTTAAAAGATCACAGAAACTTTTTTTTGCAAGCAAATGAATGTGTTTCCTTAATCTTTCTGCAAGCCTTTTGTTGTATAATAATAAAATTTCTACAAGAAAGTTGCCACAATCATCACTCAGAAGTATTATTTCTTTGAATATTTTCTTTGAAATATTTAAGGACAAGAAAGTGTTGATGGAAGAGCCCCTAAGCTGTTCAAGTGTCACTTCATGGCAAAGGATTCTGCGGGCAAGTCCCATTGTGGAAGATCCTTTCTTCTAATAAATTGAAAGGGTAATAATTTCCTACTATAGCTGGTCTTTGGGTACATTACCATTCCTTGTTGGTTTCCTTAACCTTGTCCACACCTCTATTCATAGTCCCTTCATTAAATCCTTTCTAAGTAAATCATTTTGACAGTGCCATTTGTTTTCTGCTGAGATCCTGACTGATTCTCTACCTGACCTCTGATCAAAGACAGACCAGAATCCTTTGACAGAGTAATCACTTAAGATCTCTCTGAGCCATCAGAACCAACTTGTCCTTTGCCCTTCGTTGTCCTTGTTGTAATTATTGTGTTGTCATACTGATACTGGGCACCTAGAACTAGTTTTAAAAATACACACACACACACACACACACACACACACACACACAGTGCACAGCTCACAACAACCAGTATTTCTTGAGCATCTACTATATGCCCAGACCTGTGTTTTAAACTGGAAAATATATACATGTAAAAAATATGGTTCCTGCTACCAAGGAACTCACATTCTATTGAGTGAATATACCTTCTCTAAGCTAAAATCTCTTAAGAAACTTCTTATAGATGTTTCTCCCACATAAAACCAACTCCTGTATAAAGAAAGGAAGTGCAGAAGGCTGGATCTACAATAATTATCATCCAGAAGCTGCAAATTACTGATGTTTAGAGAGGTTGGCAGGAATTCAGGTACATGAGGACAAGGAGTAGATGGGACTGGGGATTTAGTTAAAACCAGGTAACAGGGAGTACTGAATGCCATACTAAGTGATCTTATCTGGGCATAATCTAATAGGAAATAATAGATCTTTAAAAACTCCTAAACAGGAGAGTGAATGATCAAATCTAAATTGTAAAGTACTCATCTGGCACAATAAACCAATGAACTAAAGGATCCTGAAAGTAGAGGGAAGGAGACCAGGTACAAAATCACAACAGCCCCAGCAAAAGGCTGAAATAGAGGGCACAAAAAGGAAGAAAAAAGGCTGCAGACACTAAAAAACAAATGGAGACAGCGCATTAATTTTAGCAGTAATACTGACGGACAAAAGATCTTTGGTAAGTTGTTGTGAGTTACGAAGTGTTAACTCAGACATCATTAGTCTCAGCTCAAATTTACTGATCTTTCACCTAACCCATATCACTGCTCTGTGTCAATTACAGGCATATTTTCTACTGAAAAATAATTAACCAAAACGTTCATCTGATTCACTATTGCTCCATTTTAGTGAAGTTTCTGAAATGCATCTGTTTCTTCCTTTTTTAAGATCTTATTTATTTATTTGACACACACAGAGAGAGAGAGAGAGAGAGAGAGTGCATGTGTGGCAGGAGACAGAGAAGCAGACCCCCTGCTGAGCAGCCAGCCCAATGCAGGACTCGATCCCAGGACCCCATGGATCATGACCTGAGCCAAAGGCAGAAGCTTAACCTACTGAATCACTCTGAAATACATCTGTTTCAATGAAATAGCATGGTGGTCATCATTCTGTTAGAAAGAATGTGGTGTGGTTTTTCTGTCTTACATCAGACAATAAGGAAAACACTGGAACCTTTGTAATGAAGATCTGAAGCTATAATCATGGCTCAAACATGAAGATTCCATCACATTTCACTTTCTCCATAAACTCTCTTTGAAATGAATGAGAAAAAGTAGGAAATATTCCATCATCTTTTTCAACAAGGGAAGAGAGAGTAACAAAATTATGCAAATACAAAATGAACAGATATCACATGGAGGGGTTATTTATGATGTATTGATCACTGCTAAAAACAAAAGTATGAAAAGACTGAATAGCAAACATGTGTCAACCTAAACAGAAGATCACCTAATGCAATGAAGCAATTCTTAAAATTCCTCCTCCACCCTTTATTTCTCCATATTCAATCTTCAGAGAAACACTCTGAGACAAAAATCAAA
The DNA here is from genome assembly GCF_009829155.1 of Mustela erminea. Taxonomy (NCBI): domain Eukaryota; kingdom Metazoa; phylum Chordata; class Mammalia; order Carnivora; family Mustelidae; genus Mustela; species Mustela erminea. Next base: position 130,009,645 of record NC_045616.1, read on the forward strand.
GTCATTTTCGGCACCTCTTAAGGCTCAGTTCTTAGTCCTTGACTCTTCTTCCCTCTCCATGTGCACTCCATTTAGAGCTCATCTATTCCCACAGTTTCCAATACCTTCTCAAGACTCTGTTGCTCCAGGCCTGTCATCTCTCCTAAACCGAAAACCCCTTTTCTCTGTCTACTGGACATTTCCACATGATGTCTTGCAGTTACCTCAAATTCAACCTAAACATTAAAAAAATAATAAAAAAAAATAAAACTAAACTAAAAACTCTAAAAATCTAAAGCAGAATCCATCATCTTCTCTCTTCCATCTTCTGCATCAATTTACGCCATCAACATCGCTGCATTCCACGAACCACCTTCCCCCCGGGGTCCTCCAACCTTGAAATCTTGACATCATCATTTTCCCCACTCCTCCATGTCATTCACTCCTATAAACGTTTTCTACCAAATGTGCATTATTCTTCATCTCTAGTACCTTCCCATCTGGATTAATAACCATTTTAGTTATATGTGTAATCTTACATACTTCTCCAAAGCAAAATGTTAAAAAACACTGTCCTGAATTCCAGGACTGGCTCCGCCCAAAATGTGTAGCCTTAAGCAAGTTCAGCTTCTATTTGTTTTTAGAAAGCGAGAGAATGAGTAGGGGGAGGGGCAGAAGGAGAGGGACAAGCAGACTCCCCACGGCGCAGGGGGCTCAACTCGAGACTCAATTTCTGGGACCCTGGGGTCATGACCCAAGCCGAAGGCAGACACTTAATCAACTGAGCCACCCAGGCACCCCAGCAATTTCAACTTCTTAATCTCCAATTTTCTCATCTATAAAATGAGGATAATAATGGTAATGGCATCACAAGGTTGTCAAGAGGATGAGATGGCATAATGCATACAAAGACATCGCACCACTCTTAGTAGCTAGTAAGAATCAGTAAATTTTAGCTGCTGGTATGATCATTACCTCACTCAAATCCAAAGCATCATCTATTATAGTCAAGCCAATTTTAATTAAACTTATGACACTGCCTTGCTCAATTTCCGTTTATCAGCCATCTACATCATCAGAATTGACTTATCAAATTTTTCTCTCCTGGAACTTGTTTTATTTGCATTCAAAGTTTTTCTTACTTACGATGGTGCTAAAAACACCATACAAGACGCCTCCCCACTTTGTCACCAATAACTCCAAGTATCTAGGGCCTTGGAAGTTCTCCATTTTTGGTCCTTTTCTAATTCAAAACCAAAAAAGGAAACACCAGCCATTAACACATTTTTGTTTTTAAACTGAAGCCTTAAAAAAAAAAAAAAAAAAAAAAAAAGTCATTCACTTTTGACTTCGAAAAATGAGTTCAGTATCAGAGCAAGTATAATTTCTTTAGAAAAGTGCGATGTCTATGGCCCGGTCAAGCGGATCATGGGATCTGAATAACTGATTTAATTATGAAGTTTTCACAGACAGGTGGGGTTCTGCAGGGACCTTTGTCAATATGCTCTAATAAGTAAACACCACAGCACTCTGAGGCTGGGAAATGTTTCAAACCCTTTTACAAAAGTTGAGGATTTGGCATTATTTTTTCTCCCCATCATTTTTAAACCCTATTGTGTTTCAAAGGAAATTCAATCCATCTGTTTCTGCTTCTTCAAAATGCTGTTGTTTTGTAAGAGCTATTTGATGTCACAAAGCCCAATGAGTCTCAACAAAGCCATTTGCTTCCCAATAGAAGGCTATAGATCTCTCCAAGGGATTAATGAAACTAGAACCTCGGGCATCTTAGACCTCACAGACCTCTATCACATTTCTAGAGTTTCTCTAACTTCAGTCTCCTTTTTGAAGAGCATCTCAATAGGAAATTGCCCCCCCCCCCCCGCTCCGCCCAGTGTCATTAGTCACACACTTCAAAATGTAGTCTCTCGCTTATATTTTATCTTTTCAGAAATTTTAATTCTGACTATTGTGTCACAAATAAGGAACATGTTATCTGGGGAAGCAAAACCCTTGTGATAAGTATTGAAATTTTTTATTTTAATCCTGTAATAATGACAACTTTCTAAGAAAAAGAAATAGTTGCCTCATGCAGCAGGTCTAAAGATAGACTTTTGAGAAAAATATCTTACATGGAATTAAAAGGGTAACAATAATGGGAGGGCTTCCTTTGCCTAAGTTTCCATTCTGGAAATTTCTAAGAAATAAACATAAACTAGTAGACACAGATCATTTCATAAGAATAAGCTGAACACTATAGCTTTTCTTCTTAGAGTAAGTTACAATTGTATATAGAGTCCTGGGGCTCAGAATTGAAGCAATGAGGGAAATTAAATTTCAAAGTAATTAAGAAAGATGCAATTGAAACAAATTATAATTTTGCTTTCCTAATGTCACCAGGCTTTTGTTACTGCTTTCTCAAATAATTCAGTGAATTAAGAAAAAGGAAATAACTCAAATTAATGTGTTTTTGAACTCCATCAATCTGGTGGTAGTAAGCTTTTCTATGGAAGATGAATCTAATCAAAAGAGGAAAGAGAATTGTTCAGGCTAATTTAGTAACATATTGTAGTCGGAAAACACCAAGATTCCTAAATACCTATGTGACGGACATGTGAGAATGCCACTGCATTTCTTTTTATAAAACTTTCCCTCTAAATAGATTTACAGTGATGAGCCGAGACTGATAAAAAGTTTCAGAGGATATCAACTAAACCTCAGTGGTCAGTTACTGGCTGATTGGGCAACAGGAGATAAAAATCTCCTAACAGGTTACCAGAAATCTATCAACATGTATGAGTGGGTTTCTACCTTTGGCTAATCTTTCTCACTTCACATAGTAATTCTTTGTTGATGGGCCTGGGAGTCTTCCATGAGATAAAATTCTGCAAGTTATTTTCCTTTTGAGCAAAATACTAGAGGCAATCAAATAATGTTAGAGCTAGTCACGATGGGAAACATGTACCTAACTTGAGATACAGCAAGAGAAAGAGCAGTCTGAGGTGAGATGGCCAAGAAACAGAACAGATTCCCTTTGATTCAGATCACGCAATGTTCTGATACCCCAGGATGGGCGGGTATGGGCGCCCAAGACACTGACATCTTGCACACGTCCCTTTCCCTTTGATATAGACATAATCTTGTTAAAATGGAAATGTATTAGGAAAGTCAAACAATTAATTGATGCAAGAAAGGTTGTTTCATGTTTTGTGTAAATCAAAGCTGAAAATTCATTTGAGGAACAGTGCCGTATTGTAGACTAAACACAATTTGGCCTGAGTATAGGGTATGGTGTGGGTGTTAAAGTTGTTCTGGGCTACACATGGTCGGTAATCCTCAACAGAAATGTTAACTCAATTTGTCAGTATTATCTTTATGTCAACAGTAATGCTTAAATATTTACAATAGGCATAGTATGCTGAGAGTTAGTAACGCAAGATAAATTGGAAAAATGCTAACAAAATGGATGGTACTAATAGAAAGCCCTGGCATTACAGTCTCTGATTTTATATACAAGAGACTTGCCCAAAAGTAAGATTTTATTAGGTTCTATTGTTGATATGCCTCTCCAAAAGTTTCCTTAAAAAATGAAGAAAAAAGATTAAAAGTCTTTTAAAAGAAGCAAAGCAATGAGTTTGCTAAATTTATTCTATATAATAAGTCAACAGTTGAGTCTAAAATACATGTTCACTACTATGCTTCTTAAGTCATAAATAATATTGCACAACTTGAACTTGCATGAATTCTCCAGATATGCTGCATTTCTAAACTCTCTACAGAATTAAACAGCTAGCATGTTAAAATACAGAACAGAGATAGGAAATCTGAGAAAATGCCCTCTCTCTTCTTTCATTTCTCCAGTCCTGCTTCTGTTGCTACTGTTTGTTGGGTTAAAGGACTGCTACATGTTTAAATTCTTGAATTGAAAAAACAGAGATAAAACTAATAAATCCATCTCCTACGGTAAAACACTGCCACCACACCAAGCTGCCTAGCAAAAAAATCAATCTTTAAAAATATAAATCCCAGGATACCAAAAGCAAATGTCAAAAATTCTTATCTCAAAAGAAGAAAAAGAGGAAATTGAAAGAAACAAATGAAAGACATGTTAGAAGTGGAACAGATAAAACTATGAATTTGTAGAATCGTGTTTCAAGTAAGGGAACAAAAATGGAGTGAAATTCCAAAATTAGCTGCTTCCCATAAAGACTTTATCAAAAAGGAGGAGAAAAGTGAATTGAAGAAATCAAAAAGTATTTCCACTTTAAAGTCACTTTTAGTTTTCAACCCTCCTTTAGAATTAATTCATTTAATTGAGCTCTGTTCAAAGGGGAAAAAGGCCACTTCCTTCAAATACGAACAGCCTGCATCATTATGCTTTGCTCCTTCCTACCATTTAAGCTGTCCTCTAATAATCTGGTTGTAACCGTTTCAGAAGAATTGATGGGAGATGTTCTAGCACTGGGAAATGTGCAACAAATGTGTCTGTGACACATGCTTCAGGACCTAATATTCCTGAAGGATCTTGCGCTTCACTGCAGAAAAAGCAGATGAGTTCTCTACCCAAAAGAACCTTCACTTTCCTTTCCTATGAGAGACTTTTCAATCCCAGCTGGTGGCGTAGAAATCTAGCAGAGGTGGTCCTCAAGAGCAGCAGTGTCCATCACCCCCACCATGTAACCCTCTGGTTTTCATGCATTTCTTCCTCTTAGGCCACATGGGCTTGGGCACAATTACTAAGCTTCTGAAAACTTTCAAACAGAGCATTAAATAATCCTTAGGATAGATTGTTAAATCAGATAAATAATGAGAAGAGAGAAGGACATCAAAACCAGTGACTTTTTAAGAATCCTCAACTCACTAGGCCTGTTGCTATTCACGTCCATTTTAATAATACTAATCTTAGCTCCTTTATAAGAAATAATTTAAGATCAAGAGCGCTTGGGTGGCTCAATCAGTTAGGCATCCTACTCTTGATTTCTGTTCAGGTCATTATCTCAGGGATGTGAGATCAAGCCCCACATCAGGCTCTGTGTTCAGCGCAGAGTCTGCTTGAGATTCCCTCCTCCCTCTGTCCCTCCCCCTGCTCGCACTCTCTTTAAAATAAATAAATAAGTAAGTAAATGAAAGCTTTAAAAAAATAACAAGGAAATATTCATCAAAAAAGGAAATAATTTGGGGCACCCGGGTGGCTCAGTGGGTTAAAGCCGCTGCCTTCGGCTCAGGTCATGACTCCCAGAGTTCTGGGATAGAGCCCCATATCGGGCTCTTTGCTCGGCAGGGAGTCTGCTTCCTTCTGTCTCTCTACCTGCTGTGATCTCTGTCTGTCAAATACATAAATAAAATCTTTTTTTTTAAAAAAAAAGGAAATAATTTAAGATCACCATACATACTGGCTAACAAAGATTCATGTAAGTTAACAGATGCAGTAGATGAAGAAAGGATAACCTAGTAGATATTGAAAAGAGAAAGATGAAGAGAAGATGACCTCCCAGAAAGCTAGAGTCATGCCTTTTAAAAAATAGTAGTTAATAGACATTTCAGAGATTTTTAAGAAATCATTGTCCCTCATGGATATTATAAACTGAGGAGGGGGGTATTTGTAAGCATTTAGTGCGTAACACTACTACCCAGAGAAGTCCATCTCCTCTTTTCTTCACATATAAATCTATAACCTTAATACTATTGATTTGGGTTATAATTACTGTTTGTATAACCAGCTATTACTACCAGTAATGATGGTAGCAGCAGCATCCATCACCCCTGCCATATAACCCTCTTCTTTTCACTCATTTCTTCTTCTTACGTCACATGGACTTGCACACAATCATCTGCTTCTTCTGTCCCTTCTACAAAGAAAAGACAAATTGATCACAGTTTACTCAAGGAAATGTATAGGGATGATTTATGAACAATTACAAACAAAAGTGTATCCTGGATATTCCAATAGTGAACTGCATACCAGAAGTACCCAAGACCCATCCCATGTGGACCCAACCAACCTCTCTAGCCCCATCTCCTAAAATTTCTTGTTTTTTCCTTTGATATACTTCCCTCCCTTTGGACATACTCTTCCCTCTATCTCAAGTGTTCTTCCCTCTTCTCCATAAAGGGAATCGTTCCCCATTCTTCACAAACCTGGTTAAATATCACCTCCTTTCCCATATTCTCACAGGTGGCTGAGTACCCCTCCTCCTCATTCCCACAGTACTATTATTACTATTATTATTACAGCAGCGATCCCATTGTTGCTGGCTCCCTCACCAGAAAATTAACACCTCGTAGGTAGAGCTATTTACTATTTATATTTTTATTCCCAGCACATATCACAATACCAGGCACGTAGCAGGCTGTCTACTACCACAAGAAGACTTTATTACAAATCACCCCAAAACTTAGTGGATTAAAAAAAAAATAGTGATTTATTACTGCTCACAAGTCAGCAGGTCAACTAAGTGGTTCTTCAGGTCACAAGTGGATTTGCTCCCCCATCTACAGTAAGCAGTGGATTGGGTAGGCTCTGCTGTTTCCTAGCTATTCTATTAAATCTTCGGGGTCACTTAGCCTCAGCTCTCCTCTGTATGTATCTCACATCCCTCCAGCAAGCTAGTTTAGGCACCAACTCATGACTGAGCAGAGAAACAAGAACAAGCAAGCTCAGTCACACAAAGGATAAATGAAAATGCACAAGTGCTCCTTAAGCCTGTCTGTGTCACTCACGCTATTGTCTCCTGGCCAAAGCAACTTGAATGGCCATCCCCAGAATCAGAGTGAGAGGGTACGATCAATGGATATGGGTACTGGGAGGTAAGAAAAACACAGTCACTAGTGAAAGTGATGTACTGCAGGATTTAAAAAATGGATCTTGTTAAATGAGGAAAGGGCAATAAGAGACAGATTTATTTAGGGAAAAACTAGGTAAATTTATAAATCAGGCAGAGATAGTCTTTATAACTCCCTTATGGCTACATAATCTAACAAGCAAAGAAAAGTCTAACATAGCAACTGGCATATTACAAGCACTCAGTAAATATCAGTTCTCTTTCTCTTCCCCCTTCTCTGCTTTGTTTTCTTCCCCTTTCTATGTAGGCTCCTATTTCAGCACTATCTTCCTCAATCCCCCATTGGTCTCACACTCAGAATGATGGAAACTCCTCTCTGAGACAATATCCTCACTTTGCTTCAAAATACATCTTTCCTTTATCTCAAGAGGTTGTTAAGAATTAATGATCAATTCTAGTCAGCTAATTTTCCAAGTTTTAATGACTATAATTGCATTTTAAATACCTTGAATTAAAGAGTAATTTCAGAAACCATAATGTACGTGTTGTCTTGGACACTCCTACAACCTCACCAACTTACTGAGTTCCCGTATTCCAATTGTATGTTAGATCTGCTCTGGATTCTGCTATAAATCTTGAAGACCCAAGGCAGATGAACCACAGTCATCATAAACCAATAGCCTTTGTTCCTAAAAGTGTATCATAAAATAGATTATATTGTGCAATTATTTTTTAATGTAAGGTATTATGAAAATTTAAAGGGCCACAATCATTTTTCAAAACAACCGATAATCATATGGCCATAAACTTTCAGTGCCTTAAACCTTCTGTGACTTATTTTCCAGAGACTGAGCTGCTGCATCATTATTAAAGAATCTCCTAAAATTAAAGAGAAATGAGCAATAGTCAGGGTAGGGGGAGAGGAGAGCAAGTAAGAAAGACAAGTATGACTTAAATAGCTATGTATCACTCTGACCCAGAAAATTAGTGATCTCAAAATATGGAGCTACCAGTGGGCATTCGGACACCATCAGGAAATGCCTGGTTCTTCTTACAGATAATAAAGGGAAGAAACCACAAATGTTTATTGAGTGCTACCGTAAGCAATGCACTCAGTAATGGGACTACAGTTTGTGGAGGACACAGATAAGATATTACACCTTCCCTAAATAATTAAACTTACAACCTAGAGCAATATACAGACTTTCAATCTAACCACTGCATAATCTAACAGATGTGTTTCCAAAACTCTGGGTTTTCTTTTTCAGGCACCTGAGCCACCAAAGAAGTAGTCATTAATTTCAGGTGAAGAGAAAAGGAGAGTCTTGAGAAAAGAATACATATTTCTTTCAAACCTTAAAAGATTAATTTGATTTTGACAGTGGTAATTGGAAGGGCATTGCAGGCTTCGTGAATAACACAAAGCAAAGGTGGAATGAAAAAGTTCCTAGTGTTCACAGGGGAAGAGTGACAGAGTGGCGAGGTATACGTAGTGTGTACGTGTGAGGGTTCATCTCAGAGAGAATGTGCCTGGAATGATGTGATCTGAAATCAGACTGAGTGCATACATTCAACATATAACCTGGACACTGTCCACAGCTTCCCCTCCTTCATACCTAGCCCATTCATATGGTAGAAGCTGGTTCCTGAAACGACTCATCAGTTTAAGTGAAGGTCCTTAAAATGCAAATATTATAGTCACTAACGCTTGGAAATTAACTAGAATTGATAACCAAGTCTTGACAACGTCTTGAAGAAATACAACACAGGAAAGATAAATAAATAAAGGATTACCGCAGCTTCTGTCTGGGGAATGGGCTGGAGATGAACAAGAGGAAAGTGACGAAGTTCGATAGGAGGCTAGCGCTTTAATCGGGCGAGAGGTCATGGTAGCTTCAGTTCCTCCACAGCAGTGACTGGGGATGAAGAGAAAAGTAACAGATGTGGCAGGTCTTGAAAAGGAAGTTATAACACAAAACACCTTGAATAAATATTTGTCCAATAAATGGATTTATCCCTAAGCCACTGGGAAACCAAATATTTTTGAGGATGGAAATCATGAGATTTGTATTTTGTAATTCTGACAGTGTGACAGTGTGGCAGTGGAGGACAGTTAAAAGATGGGAATTCTGAAGGTAAAAAAATTGGTTAAGAAACCGATAAAAATGCAGGGGAAAAGAGGACTGAGGTATAAAAATAAGACAAGGAAGATTAAAGGGAACTGAAAAGAGAATTTTAAAAGAAGAGCTAGATGAAGTTAGAAGCCACTTGAGTAGTGAGTTTAGAGAACAATGAAGAGCTGAAGGCTTCTTACAAGGTGAGATATAATACCACTAACAGAAATAGGGCTCAAAGGAGAAAAGTTTGAGGAAGGAGAAGTTAGTAATTGTCTTTTAAACATACTGATCTTGAGGGGCACCCGGGTGGCTCAGTGGGTTAAGCCTCTGCCTTCGGCTCAGGTCATGATCCCAGGGTCCTGGAATCCAGCCCCGCATCGGGCTCTCTGCTCAGCAGGGAGCCTGCTTCCCCCTCTCTCTCTCTGCCTGCCTCTCTGCCTACTTGTGATCTCTGTCTGTCAAATAAATAAATAAAATTTAAAAAAAAATACTGATCTTGAACAGAGACATAACCACATATAAAAGGACCATCACCATGCCTGCTGGCCCATTATCAGAACCAAATCTGGGGACCAGGTTCACAGAGCCTACCCACCAGGCAGAGTAGGTGGGTCGTGAGGTGTGCTGCTCTGCAGTTGTAACAAAAGTATTTAAGTTTGAAAATGTGAGGTAGGCTAGTCTGTTTGGGCACAAATATACAGCATGAGAAAAGAAAAGAGCATGTGAGGAGACATGGCTCCAAATTTGCCCTGGAAAGGCAATATGCATGAGATAAGGGACTTCAGGCTGACAGAAGCTCAGACAGCTCTCTTGCCGACACTTCCAGTTTGAGACTCTGTACAGGGAGCCCCAGAGCAAGAGGGAAGCCCTGCAAAGTCAAGAAAATGCTGCATTCTCATCACACAGAGGGAAGTCTGGCAGTGTGGTTTTCCCCTGCTCTCTTTCCATGTAGGACAACAGGATAAGATCCCAGACAGCTGAATCTGAGGGAGGAATTTGCAGAGATCAGGTTTGGGGGAGGCGGGGGGACGGAAGTCTCTGAATTAATGCCTGCAAAGTACACCACCCCGAAGGGCCCAAAGAGGATAAAATGGATGTGACTGAATCCACCCAACAGTACCAAGTAACACCAGCTGCGAACTTCAGCTGTAAATGCGAGCAGAATAGGTACCATCTAAGGAAGGGACACAGATACAGAGAAGCAAGAGATGCCTTGCCCAAAACCCCTAATTTTCTGCTTGGACCTTCCCCCAACCCCCTTACCATCCACCACCACCATATATAACCGATACCATCTTAGGAGCTGGGAAAAACAGTAGAAGATTAATAAGAGACTGGTAATTCGATCCTGGACAGATTGAACTTTACCCAAGTGAAGTATTTACTGAAGCTGAAGCTCTCAGGTTTAAACACAACTGAACATGTAGTATAGTTGTTTTGGGGGCAGGGATCTCAGGAATAGGGTTCCCCACTACCTAGAGGGTAAAATTGAGTAGGAAGACTAGATTAACTACGGATAAAATTAATAAATTTTTTTTAAGATTTTATTTATTTATTTGACAGAGACAGATCACAATTAGGCAGAGAGGCAGGCAGAGAGAGAGAGGAGGAAGCAGGCTCCCTGCTGAGCAGAGAGCCCGACGTGGGACTCGATCCCAGGACCCTGAGATCATGACCTGAGCCGAAGGCAGCGGCTTAACCCACTGAGCCACCCAGGCGCCCAATAAATTAAATTTTTAAGCACATGCAAGTTATGAGTTAAATTTATGACCCCGCCATAATAAATAAGAAGGGTAATGGTGACAGTGTTGTAATATTAGCTGGATATGTTTCTTAATTGCCCACATTAGTAAGTACAGTCACCTGTCACAGCGTTCTCAACACCAGGCATCATTTGACCTAATAAAAGAGGCAGGAAAAACATAGTTCATTGGACAGGCAGTGAGTAGGTAATCCCACTGGTACTGGAGTAGAGTGTTGATTGATATAAATGTATAGAAATGACCTTGAAAACTTAGAAAAAACATCTTGGAAAATCTTAAACATCCAACTAAGGAAATACTTCTTTAAGTATAAAAAGTAAATTCATGTTTTTAAGAATAAGTATGGCATTGGGGAAATCTGTGTTTTAGGAAGATTAACCTGACGCTTGTGCATGGGATAGTCTGGAGATGAGGGGTCAGCAAATACAGGTATCGCAGATGGGGCAGACTTGGAAGTTATGATGAGTCCTAAGACATATTTTAACTATGATCCTTCTGTAGTTCCCCACTCCAAAAACATCTGGAGCATTTTTTGAGATGAACTGAAGTTAAAACGAACACTGGAAGCAGTCCTAACATGGAAAATGCCGAAAACATGTCATCTACACCACTGGAAGCAAGAATGTAGGAATGGGAAGACAGACTGTGTTACAGATGGATGGACGGAAAGAGATGCCAGGAGGACGGTCTATCTTCATCCTCCTACCTCACTGCCAACTCGCTGGGTGTAGCCAGAGCACAGCAAGGCAGGCCTCCAAATTCTGAAACACACACCAGTAGCCACAGACCACATGAGAAATGGTGAAAACAGGGGCAGAGTGATGGTCCATGAAGGCAAGGGTGCAGGTAGATGTGAGTGATGCTCTGAAGGAACAACCACCTCCGCGGGCAGTAAGAGGAACCAAGGAACGATACAGCTCTGCCAATAACTAGCTACAGGACCACAAGGAAATTGTTCTCTGAACAAAATGAGGCATTGTAAATGCGTATCAAGGTACCGCTCACGGCCAATGACTCCAAGATCTCAAAGTTCCTTCTTTTGGCTCTGGAAATTCACAAATGTGTACGTTCCTAAAGTCACGTCTTGCAAAATCCAGAGCAGTATTAGCCTTTTTGTGGTAAACCCATAGGTTGCAGGGAAAGCCTAGGATTTTCTAGTATGTCACAGAACTGTTCTGTTGAGGTTGTTTTCATTTTAGTACAAATTAAAGGAAAACCCAAAAGGCTCTTTGCATAAATATTTTAAGGATAACACCTCTGAATATATTAATTTTCTTTATTATTTTCTCTACTAAAATTTTGTGGTAAACTATACAAGCCACATTTTCTCATAGTCTAGTTATTAACCAAAATACAAAAATAAAACTTGCCAATTGACTACCCCTCTTTAAATGATTTTTAACTAATGACAAATTATTTTAAAATGGCTTCAACTAAGGAAGCATATAAAAAATACACCACAGCATAAATAGATTGATATTCTCATTATTAATACCACAACATAAAATTCCTATTTTAAAACTGATCTTAGCTCCAAAATCCTATGCCACCTTCTACCCCAAACCTATGTTATCTCATTTTACTTATCCATATCATGTTAGTTTGATACGTCACTCCTACAAAAGAATTTAAAAGTCATAATTACTTCAGATTGGACCTTTCAGATTTCTTTCAAACGTGTCGTCTTGTGCCCTATCTCACACCATTTTTACCTTATTTACCCAGTTATTTTGCTTCTTGATAATGGATATTTATCTTTCATTCACAAAAACATCATTCAGAATACTACATACTATGTGGATTTGTTTTTGAAATATCCAGTAATTTTCTTTCTGCTAGTAATATTGCAAGGGTGCTCCAGGCCTCTAAATTGCCCAATTAATATTATTTAGGTGATTACAGATAAGTCTTCTAGAAGAGCATCACTATAAAATAAAAGCATAAAATATTCCTATGAGTATTTTCAAAATTACACAGCTAGAATTACCTAAATGCATGAGCATATTAACAGGTGTTATGATTTCTTGACCTTAGCTTTTAGAGGTAGATTAATTATTTTTTATGATATATGACTATAATATTTCCTCTCTATTTCACGATCCTACTATTTTCAATAAGGAAAAATAAAATCATATTTATATCATATACATGTGAAGAACTGATCTATAAAATACACCTGAGAATGTGAATCTTGCAAAAAGATCTAGTTGTTAAATGAAATCCAATAAAATACAAATATATCTACCACCCTTGAGTAACTGGAAGCTCATATATATGCTTGAGTATTGAATATTTACTATCATATGAGCTGAAGAAAAGCAGCGGTGCTTTCAAGTTGAGCACAAAAGTAATGTTTTGAAAGTGGATGAAATCCCATCTTGTCTTTGAGCTGTCATTTAAGCTCTTAGACTTTGCCCATATATTCTATCCACTATCCTTGCTCTCAGCCTGTGTTACCTGATTCCCAGTACGGTTATTTCCACCTTTTGTTCACAGGCATTTCCTCTTAACAATACACCATTCAGAAAAAGGTATGTCTTTGAATTGTCAAATAGTACTTCGTCTGACAAAAGATATCACCCTAGTGTTTCAAGACTGTATGTTAGAAATCTTGAAATCAATACCATTTGTTGACTATTAGAAATGAGTTTATTTGACAAGTGGTATGTTAGAAAGTACAATCAATAACACTGAAAAACAAAATCCTACATTCCAAAATGTATAATTATTTAGCATAGGTTAGATACCACTTTAAGGAACCTAAAAGGATTATTCTCGGGTCTGATTTGAACATGCGTTTGTTATGACATATTTATTATATAGTAAGGTCTCTGCTCCTCAGACAAGAAGAGGCAAAAGATTGGAGCAAAGTTGAGTAATTGAAGGAGAAACTAAATGATCATAATTTCCTCGTGCTGGGGTAGATCAAATATAAAAAACAAAATCTAAATTGCCTAGAATCTGAAAGAAATGTAACTAAACAAGAAAAAGAGAATTAGAAGGATTGCACTGCATTTTCTTCAAGCACCAAGATAGCCTATTTCTGATGCAATACAATAATAATGAAAAACATATATACCTATAAAAAAATTGAAATCTAGGAAAAATTTTGGAATATTAAAATTGTTTAATACGCTAAGTCCAATGCATTTAATATTTTATTAACTTATATTTAAAATAATATATTTGAATATAGTATTGAATATAATTTTAGAAATAACAAATTAGATTAATATGCAATTTGTTAAAGCATTTTAAAGCACATACCATACATTATAAAAAATTATAATTTATTATATTTTACTTGAAATTTTAAAATGACAATCTTCTTACTATTGCTTAAAACAACTGAAATAGATTGTTTTGATTCATTAATTATAACATGTATTTTCATTTCTTGATATTTTAGATTTAAATTGGTAAGCTGTCTATAATTAAAATGTTTATCTACTGGTTGATCAAAAGTATTAAAGTCATAAACATGTTTACTATCTTTTTAATTCTCATACTTTTTTGCTTTTACAAAAATAAACCTCATCATGAAGAGAGATTATCATATCATATTAACAATGAACTAGGAGAGTATATGTCAGGTAATATTATTTAAAATATTTTCTAGATCTTTCCACGGGTATTTAGACATATGCAAATACATATATGAATCATACCTGTATTTTTTCAGAAATGGTAGCAAACTATACACACTGTTCTGTAGCTCCCCTTGTTACTTAACAGTACTTCTCAGAGATTTTGTTTATATCAACAGATAAGGGGCTTCTTCATTCCTGTTCTACAGCTGTACCCAATTCCATGATATGGGGACACCCCAGTTCACATCCCATCACTTCACATCAGAACACTACTGCTGAGTACTTGTTTTCATCACCTTTTCCTACTAACAAAGCGCTACAGTAGATATTCTGAAATGTCTCCTCCTACAATGCTCATTGTATCTACAGAATAAGTTAACAGTGGAATTTCCGATACAAAGGATATTGTGCATTTGTAAATGTGATAAAGAACTGTCGAATTTCCCTCCAAATAGGCCACCCAATTACATTCCCATTCACCATGTATGAGAATAATTTCTCCACATTCTGCCAATGTAGGGTGCTATCAAAGTGTTTTTAATCTTGGCCCCACTGACAGATAAAAAGTGGTACCTTGCTGGGCTTCATTTTCCATATCTGTTACGCTAAGTGAGAATGAGGGTCTTCTGATATGTTGAAGGATGCATTCTTATTTTACTTTTTTTTAGATTTTATTTATTTATTTGACAGACAGAGATCACAAGTAGGTGGGGCGGGGGGGGAAGCAGGCTCCCCGCCGGGCAGAGAGCCCAATGAGGGGCTCAATCCCAAGACCCTGAGATCATGACCTGAGCTGAAGGCAGAGGCTTAACCCACTGAGCCACCCAGGCACCCCTGAAATATGCATTTTTAAAGAACCAATCTGAGGTACAATTGGAAAATTAGTTATGAAGAATCTGATACTACCATTTATCATACCCTAATACCATTATACATTACATCTTATACATCATACTCTAATACCATTCCACTACTACAGCTGTTTCTGCCAAAAGCCAACTCCACTGGTGCACCATAGCCCACCCCGTCCCGAGTGCTCAGTGATGCCGCTCCTTCAGTGCTCCCCTCTCCTGCTCCACAGTGAGCCATCACCATTTGCACACAGGCACCCTACATTCCCTCTTCAAAACAAAACAAAATCAAAATCTTCTCTGACCCCTTATCTCCTAGATTTCATCTCATTCTTCTGCTTTTACAGCAAAACACCTCAAAAAAAGCACCTAGGGTGCCTGGGTGGCTCAGTCGGTTAAGTGTTTGCATTCGGCTCAGGTCATGATCCCAGGGGAGGGGGTGTCCTGGCATCAAACCCCACATCAGAATCACTGCTCAGCAGGAAGCCTGTTTCTCCTTCTCCCTCTGCCTGCTGCTCCCCCTGCTTATACTTTCTCTCCCTCCCTCTCTCTCTCTGTCAATTAAATAAATAAAATCTTAAAAAAAAAGAAAGAAAGAAAGAAAGAAAATCACCTACACTCACTATCTTCCTTATCTCCCTTCTAAATTTCTTCCCCAACACTCCAAAGAAATAACTCTTGTCAAAGTCACTAGTGACTTCCAGGTTGCTAAAGCAAATGGGTATTTCCCAAGTCATCTCATCTGACCTAACAGCAGTATCTGAATCTGAAATTCTTGATCACACTCTCCTTTTTTCACGGGTCTCCCAAGACACCACATTTTGGGGATTTCCTCCTACCTCAATGGCAATACCTTTTGTCTCTTCGCTGATTTCTCATCTCCCCAACCTGCACATACCAGATGTTAGAGCATGCCAGGAAATCAAACCTCAGATTTTTTTTCTGCCTGTGCTCATGCCCTAACGATCTAATCCAGTTTCTTTTTTATATACCAGCTGTATCACTAATGCCACCAAAATTATATTTCCAGCCTAAATATGTGCCCCGAACTGCAGACTTAAATAGTCTACTGTCTGCCTGACATATTGCCACAGGTGCCTAACAGCAATCTCTAAAGACGCCAGACAACTCCTGATTTTTCACCTCCCCCCCAAATCTGTTCTGAACATATTCTTACCTATTTCATTAGTAAATTGCAAATTCATTTTTCCAGTTGTTCAAGCCAAAAATCTTAAAGTCTTCCTAGACTCCTTTCTCTTACACCCCATACTCAATACATCAGAAAATCCTGTCGGTTTTAATTTTCAGAATACAAACACTTCTTATCACCTCCATCTCGATCGTGCTGGTCCTAGCCAGCATCATCTCTCTCCTGGATTACTGCTACATCCTTCTAACTGGCTTTCATCTCTGTCCCATAAAATCAAATCTCAAATACTAGCCAGAGTGCTCTTTTTAAAATATGAGTCAGATTAAGTCCATTTTCTATTAAAATTCCTCCAATACTAGGGCACTTGGGTGGCTCAGTTGGTTAAGCGTCTACCTTGGGCTCAGGTCATGATTTCAGAGGCCTGAGATCAAGCCCCATAGGAAGTCTGCTTCTCCCTCTCCCTCTTCCCCTGCTCCCTGCTCATGCTCTTTCTCTCTCTTTCAAATAAATAAATAAAATCTATTAAAAAATCCTTCAATATCTCCCCATCTCACTCAAAGCAAAATCCAACATTATAAAAAGGTTCAAGATGCTGCATGGTCTGGCATTCCTGCAGTCTGAGCTTTTTTCCCACATGGCTCTTGCCCAGTCAATCTTGGACTGAGTCTTTTTGCTGTTCCTGGAGCACATCCAGCAGGCTGCTACTTTATGCTCAGGTACCTGATGTTCTCCTTCTCTGGAGCACTCTCCTTCCAGAAAGCCGTAAGCCTTGTTCTCTCCTTTCCTTCAGGTATCTACTCAACTCTCACTTTATTAGAGAAGGTTTCTCTCATCAATCGTGTAAAATAACAACCTCCATCTCCTGGTATTCCAAAAAGAGAAAAGGGTGTTCACTAGTGGCACAACCAAATGGATTTCCAAAACCTCTATGATTCATCAAGACGTTCCTCTCATCAAAATGCTTAACTTAGGGGCACCCCGGTGGCCCAGTTCGTTAAGCATCTGCCTTTGGCTCAGGTCATGATTCCAGGGTCCTGGGATCAAGCCCCACATCAGGCTCCCTGCTCAACAGGGAGACTGCTACTCCCTCTCCCACTCCCCCCTACTTGTGTTCCCTCTCTCGCTGTTTCTCTGTCAAATAAATAAATAAAATCTTTAAAAAAAAAAAAAAAAAGATGCTTAACTTCACTTTTTCAGTTTCCCCATCTATAAAATGGGGACAATAATACCTACTCAGAGAAGCACTGAGAGCTACATAACGCATGTAAAAATATTTAACACAATTCTT
The DNA here is from genome assembly GCF_009829155.1 of Mustela erminea. Taxonomy (NCBI): domain Eukaryota; kingdom Metazoa; phylum Chordata; class Mammalia; order Carnivora; family Mustelidae; genus Mustela; species Mustela erminea. The sequence goes on from NC_045616.1 coordinate 130,027,162, forward strand.
GACACAAAATTCAATTAATAAATATTATCTATTACTATTTTCATTATTATTAGTGATTTTATTTCTAATACAACCACCAACTGAAAGCAGGCACTCCTGACACCATGAATATTATCACAGTAGTATCATGACGGATCGCTTCTCCAATATTTCTCCATTCAAGTAAAACAAAATTGACCTCCATAAAACATCCTCTCTTCTCAAAAACTTCCAGTTACTCTCTAATTGCCCATAGAATAAGATCCATGTTCCTTAGCCTGACATTCAGCACCCTGCATAACAGGCCTTATCAGGATTTATCTCTATAACTGAATTCCCCACCTTTTTGAATCAAGTCCATGGTCACACTTTGCTCTCAGACTACCTCACACACACTCTCACCTGAGCCCTTTGCAAATATCACTCCCTCCATCTAAAATGTTGTTTCTCCTTTGAGTACCTGAAAGTTCTAGTTATGTTCCGATAATCCCCCATGCTTTTATTGAATTTTTTTTCACTTTAAAATACTGTACCATGTATTGCCTATTCCAAATCTATCTAATAATAATATAATGTGAACCACATGGGTAATTTTAAATTTACCAGTAACGACATTACAAACCTTTAAAAGAAACAGATGAAATTAAATAAAATAATATATTCAATATATGTAAAATATTATCCTTTCAATGTATAACCAATATAAAAGAATTACTGAGACATTCTTTTTTATATTGTTCCAAAATCCAGTGCATATTTTACATATATAACACATCTCAAGTCAGACACTACATTTTCATAGGAAATAATTACTCTATATTTAGACTCTATAGAACATACAATTAAAAAGTAAATCGACAGCCTTTGCAGGCAGCCAGGAAGACGGCGGACTTTCAGACTGAGTGTGCTACCAAAAGTAGCCAACCATCTTTCAAAATAAAAAGAGGGTCCTGCTTGGAGAAACTGGCAAGGAAAAGCTCCCATGATACTACAAAAACAGCAGACTGGGCTTCAGGATGCCCAAGGAGGCCATTGAGGGCACCTATATTGACAGGAAATGTCCCCTTACTAGTGATGTCTCCATCAAAAGATGGATTTTGTCTGGTGTGGTGACCAAGATGAAGATGCAGGTGGCCACTGTCATCCTCTCAGACTACCTCCACTACCTCCGAAAGCACAACCACTTTGAGAAACACAAGAACATGTCTGTGCGCCTGTCCCCATGCTTCAGGGATGTCTTAGATGGGCAACACTGTCACAGTGGGCAAGTGCCTGCCCGTGAGCAAGACTGTGCATTTCAACATGCTCGTGAAGACATGAAGGCCACTGGCACCAAGAAACAATTCTGTAAGCTCTGATACTAGACATCTGCCCACACCCCTGAAGAAAACAAAGTTAACTTTCCCAGTTTAAAAAAAAAAAAAGTAAATGACATACCCAAGTTGTTTCAAACATCCATAAAAATGTTTAATGTAATGACATATCAGTTTCCAAATTTAAATTTAAAATAATTAAAATTAAATAAAATTTAAAATTCAGTTCCTCATTTGCACTTACACATATCAATTTCTCAATAGCCACCTCCGGCTAGTCACTATGTCTTGGACATCAAAGACAGACGTTTCATTAGATTATTAACTAACAACAGTATCTTGTGTCACTATCTTGTGTATGATTCACCACGACATTGAAAATTATCTCACACAGATCACCAAACAATCTTCTGCCCCTATACAGAGTACTTGCCATTAGTGATAACTAATTCAGATGAATGTTGTAGATGTGAAGTCCTGTATGGTCCATTATTGTCTTCTTTGAGTCACTGAAATTCCAAATTTATATGTAAATACACATTTGTGTGAATGTGTGTGTAAAAGGGAGAGTTTATTTCCCCTCATAACAGTCCTTGATCTCTTGGTGCATCTCCATTGGTCTGGATAACCAAAAAAGTAATTAGAAAAATTCAAAAATAATCTGGTATTCCGTCTGATCTTGCCACAGACATCAATCAAGCAAAAGCTGACTTGAGCAGATGGGTTTACTACTAATGCTTTCTGACCACCAACAATAGGTGGTCAGAAATTGCCTCATTTCCTAAAGATACAAGCTCTCGTCTCTAGAACAACAAGGATGGGAGTTCCAGAGACACAAGAATTCTATAGAAACTAGTTCTATTCCATATCCCACAAAATTTGGTTTAGGAACAGCTGACTTTAGATATAACTTTATAGAGGGTAAGGAAACCTAGACTTACGAAAATTACTGAGGACCAGTATTAACAGACATATCACCTAAACTAATATGTAAGGCCAAAAAAGAATCCTGTCACAGATTTTACTATCCTAAACACTAAAAGAGAAAGACATATTTATGAAATTTTCCCAATCTGGGCATAGCATTTTAACTGCCAGGAGGTTTTCAAGCATGCATGTGTAGCCCAAAGATCCAAGACCCAGCTGAATATCAGAGCACACTATCGGGGCGGGGGGGGGGGGGGGGGGGCATTCCAGGAGATCCATGAAAGCTGAAGATCCATGAAACCCTCACAAATTCAGATGTGAGTTGCATTATGAACAATAAACACTTACAGAACAGCTGCTGTGTGCAACACACTCTGCTTACCCTTGTGATTAAATTAAATCCCCTCTACTTAAGCATCAGAGACCACCCTACTCGTTCTCCAGAAGCTCAAGTCCTTCTATCTGTCAGGCCATGGCATCCTTTCTCATAATAATAGGTGACCCCTTTCAACCTGGTCCTCAACTCAGAAAAGTGCTGGAAAAGCCCAGTGATCACACTCATAGAATAACTAACCATATCTATTCTCCTTTTCAATTTTCCCCCAATTACTTCTGTCTGAAAGACTTTGAAAGTCTATTTCTAACCAATGGGAAAAAATTTAGAACAAGTTTTTGTCTATAATTCATCACATTTCCTCTACCCTAGCCAATACCACCTTCCTTAAACATCCTTATAAACTTGAAAAAGGGTCCCACTATTTTTCTGATCAGAAAACCTGTATTTCAAAATAAGCAAATTTATTTCATATAGATATAAAGATAGATTTCATTCCTATCTGAAATATATTGTTCACCTCTTAAAACTCAGAAACCACATCTTTTACTTCTCCCCTGCTTTCCAGTCCACAGCTGGGTGTGGATTTATATCAAACTTGCATAGGCATCACATCACACTGGAATCCTGCTTTCAAAAGTGCAAGCCTAAGAAGATTTTGGTAGACAAGATTTTATTTTCAGAATAGGAATAAAGGAATAGAATAATCCCCATAGATCCCTCTCTAGACCTCCCCAGCCGGCTGTGTGACTCCTCACCTGGCCCCTCTTGGGAAACACAGGAAAAAGAAAAATGAGAGATCAGGGCAGAGCCTGGACACAGCCCTAGGCTAGGATTTGCTAGTAAGTAAACAGCTTGTGACCTGGACTTGCTAGCATTCTCTCTCTCTCTCTGAGACAGCAAAAGAGACAGGAGGTGCACAATGGGACTCCTAATTTTCAGGAGGCCTTCAAGTCGGATCACCTTACACCCATACATTTTATCAGTCGAGCACACTGCTTTTCCCAAAAGGATGCCCTCTCAAGCTGGATATTCAGAGTCAAAAACAAGTCATTGGAATCAAAGCCCACCAGCCACAAAGAACTGCACTTAGGAAAACTATATCCCTCAGTTGTCTATTTGGCCACACGGATCGCTATCACTCTGTTTTCTGGTAATGGTTTTACTTGGGGCTAAAGAGATTTTACTCCTATCTTTATAATGTTTCTTGAAAAGGTCCAAAATATAAAGTTTCTCTTATCTATGAAATATAAGAGAAAAGAGAACAATTTCCTTCCACTCAAACTACAATTCTGTATTTAAAGCTGTATCATAATATTAAAATATTAATTATAATGCTTTACACTTAAATGGTGTTGGTTCTTAGAACAGGCACTAAGACCTTCAGGTATATTAATTCATTTAATCATAATTTATCAACTGTAAGAAACTCTTTCCAATGCCATAGAACCAAAGCAATGGAACATCAGAACTGTTTCTTCTTGTAAGCTTGCCTTTGCCTTTTCCTGAAAGGGAACTGTCAGGAGGACTAGTAGAATGTGTAAGATGACATAACACTTCCTTGTCCCAACATTCCTTATTCACTCCTCATATGGAGACATATCTTTATCCTAAGCCCGCACGACTCTTAACCCTTCAGGAAAACTGCCTTGGCAAGCTGCCCTTCCCAGCAGCCAGCAGACGCCAAACAGAGGAAGTGGATTTGCTCCTCGCACCGGCTACTCCCTGGCAGATTCCAGAGCTGTTAACCGGCTGTGGCTTCAGGCTTATCTAGGGACGTGTCACATGTTTGTGCTGTTATGTGATCCACCCTGGCTGCCTCGTGCTCCTAAAAGCTTTTTCCATCCAATGACTTTTACACATTTCTAACAATTGTGAATGAGGTGTCACGGGACTCCCAATCACAGGGACAGGCTTTTGTGGGGAGGGGAAGGCGACCTCTCACCACCTGAATGCAGCCCAGCTGTGAAAGCAGAGCTCTCCCCTCAGTACCCTGCACTCCGGCTTCCCACCGCCAGCCCCCACCCCAACAACTCAACAACTGTCCTCTGCCACCACCTTGGGCACCCAGAACCTCTTCATGGAAACTTTTCCCTAGCCAACAATTCTTGAATTGCTACATCCGGGAGCCACCTCTCGGGCCTCCTGACTTGACTTGGGTGGGGCTGTGACACTGTTGACCCTCCTGCCCTGGGAACGGTCTTCTGTGGGCAGGACCACGCCGCCCTACCCCTCCCAGCATCACGGCTGCAGCCCCTCGGCTCCCTTCCTCGCTTACTTCCCTTGGGGTTCCCCTTCCCTGCTGCCATTACCCAGGTGTCCTAGTCAGTTCGGGCAGCTAGCTAACAGTGTACCACAGACTGCATGGCTTATAACAAGAGAAATCTATTTCTTACGGTTCGAGAAGCTAGAAGTCCAAGGAGATCAAGGGGTTCCAGTGAGGACCCTCTTCCAGGTTGCAAACGACCAGCTTGTTGGATCCTCCCACGGCAGAAAGAGGACATGAGAGCTCTCTAGGGTCTCTCTTATATCCCAATCACGAAGGCTCCAGCTCGTGACCCAATCACCTCCCAAAGGCCTCACCCCTTAACACAATCGTGTTAGTTGTTAGGCGAACAGCATGTCAATGGGACGGGGGACAGCATCAGTCCGTAATACCAGGTCTATGTCCCAGCTTCTCTCCTCCCTTCTCTACCAGTTTGCCCTAGAGAATGACATTTGTGCTTGCAGCATCAACCTACAAGATGTCAACCCTAACCCTCATTTTCAACTCCCACTTCTCTCCTGGGCTCCAGATACACTCTCGTAACTGCCCAGGAACATCCCGACCAGGATGCTCACATCACCTCACACTCAAACCCATTCTTTTACCACACCCTCCTACACAACAAACTCTTTCCTCCTGAACCCCTTACCTCAATTAGTGGCAACACTATCCTCACAGCTGCTGTGCCACTGTGAAGCATGGCTATAGATTCTTTGACATAGCTGAGATTTCTGAGGTTGGGTCATAAAAAAAAACTGACAGTTCTGCCTTGGTTTCTGGAAGCACATGTTCTTGGAGCCTGGGGCCATGAGGCCGAAAGTTCGATGATGCTCCAATGGCCATGCTTGAGGTCACATGTAGAGTGCTCTGGCCACTCTTGTGAGTGAAGAGGCCATTTATGAACTGGGTCTTCCAGCCCTGACCTTCCAGCCCCCAGCCGTTTTGGGAACCCCCTGCCGTTTGGATCATCCCATCAAACATCCCAGACATTGTGAAGCAAAGGGGAGTTTTCATCATCATGCTCTTTCTGAATTCCAAATCCACAAAAACCATGAATATTAAAATTTAAAAAAATTTTTTCTTTAATGCCACTGAATTTGGGGTGGTTTGTAATGCAACAATAACTAACTATTAGTTTCCCAAACTTCAAACAAGGGAGTCATTACCTTCTTCTCTCCCATGTTTTTATTAACAAATAATTTCATTAAGGACCTACTATGTGCCAAGCACTATAGCAAGCATTGACAATACCAATAAATTATGGTCCAGTAGGGAGTCTGTGCAAAGAAAATAAATCACAACCAAATAAAACAGCATTTCGCAACCCTGTTCCAGAGAAATAAGACAGATGTTTTTCAAAAGAGATGTTTCATGGTCAATCAATTCTGGAACCCTTCAGTAAAAACAAGTTTCTTTTCTTTTTTTTTTTTTTTTTTTTTTTTTTGTAATGTAAAAAGACAGTTTACTTTTTAAATAAAAGAGAAAAATCAAATTAAAAGTTTCTTTCCTGAAATACCTCTTGGGATCATTAGTATTCAAATGTACATAATAAATATATGAAAAAAATCTAGAGTACTGAGTTTCCCAAAATTATTATACCATAAGACAGATTTGGGATTTTTGTTTATTTGTTTGCTTTGTTTTGAAGAGAAACTCAAGGAAATAGAGTCCTACAAAACACTGTGAAAAGAATTCATTCAATAATTAGATGTAGAACATGAACTGGGAGTCTAGGAGAAGGGCAACAGAGCATCTCCTCAGGTATCAGGGGACAACTCAAGGAGGAAGTATTATCTGAAGTGAGACACAAAGAGGAAAAGGAAGGTGCCAGGTGGGCAAGCTGTGGGAAGGCAGACCACCGACTTATGAAGAGGTCCTGGGCAGACCTGGCTATTAGGTAAACTCTAAGGAAATGCTACAGAACTCTAATATTTTTGCCTCTTTCTGAGAGACAGATGCTAGAATTTCAAGTTCAGGTCAGAAGCTGTTTACTTACTAGCAAATCCTAGCCTAGGGCTGTGTCCAGGCTCTGCCCTGATCTCTCATTTTTCTTTTTCCTGTATTTCCCAAGAGGGCCCAGGTGAAGAGCCACGGTAGCTGCCTGGAGTGTTCTCATCCCTTTATTTCTGTATTTACAGTAAATGTTTTCTTAATTTAAAATCTGCTTCTTATATCCGCACTTCAAAAGTAAGAAATCAACTTGATCTAATGTCCCCAAAACTCTTGGACTACTGCACATGAGATGCGGTGGTCTAGAGAATCCCGACCACATCTAAGATGTCATTCCTTCGTTTACCAGCATTGTATTTTTCGGGTAAGAAAAATGACTCCTGACACCACATGAGGAACGTTTATTAAAATGCTGGTATTTTATAAAATAAATGCTGAAAAATTTTACAGAAATTCACGAGGCTATTTTAAGATGATGGGACAGATTACAACAAAATAAAGGTGATGACTGAAGGCTGTAGATAAAAGTATCTCTCTATCTATATACACAGAGAGAAAGAGAGACTATATATATATAACGTATATGTAGAGAGACTTTATTTAGTGTCTCTCTGTCCTCTCTGTGTCTGTCTTTTCTCTCCCTTGTCTCTCTTTATCCCTATCTCTCCCTTCTTCCCCTACCCCATATACACACACACACACACACACACACACACACACACATATATATGCGCATATAATCCAGACTTTAAAGTCATTTTATATAAGGATTACCTCTCTCTCCCTGTCTCTCTTTGTCCCTGTCTATCTCTCCCTTCTTCCCTATCCCATATATATATATATATATATATACACACACACACACACACACACACACATATATATACGCATATAATCCAGATTTAAAGTCATTTTGTATAAGAAGGACTACCTCTCTCCCTGTCTCTCTTTGTCCCTGTCTATCTCTCCCTTCTTCCCCTACCCCATATATATATATATATATATATATATATATATACACACACACACACACAGACACACACACATATATATATGCATATAATCCAGACTTTAAAGTCATTTTGTATAAGAAGGACTACCTCTCTCCCTGTCTCTGTCTCTCTCCTCCTTTCAAGAGATGGAGCATCCATGAGGGAATTCTAGCAATTAAGGTCTAATGAGACATAATCAAAGACCAGGAGTAATGTTCCTAACTGGCTTTGATTTGGGGAGGTATAAACCGAGTTGATTTTATTCTGGAGCAGATAAACTCTGAGCTCCCCAGTTAAAGAACATTACTCTAGAATTTCCCATAGAACCACCACTCTTAGAGGCTAGAATGGTCTGAGTAACAATGTGGGGTGTGATAGACCACATCTCTGCAAACTGAGACTGTGCTGAGGACACCCCCTTCAGCTGCTCTTGTAAGGCGTCTCTAATCTGGCATAGGCAAGCATCAGAAAGGAGCAACCACAAAGATGGCCCCATAGGAGTCCCCACCCCTATGACCCCAGAGATCAACCATTCGACAGCTATCAGTGAACAAGAACAGCTTCAGAAGAGCTCTGGAATCCACTTAAGAAACTTCAGCAACAGAGTAGAACAAAAAGCCTGAGACTCCCCACGCAGAAAGGGAAGGAAGAATAGCTTCATTTTGCCTGCATCATCCCATCCCTTGGGCCAGCCCTGCTTAGCGCAAGAGGAAACTCTCTGGCTAGAAAGTGTTCCCCTGGCTGGGAAACGGAGAGAGGAGTAAATGACCAGCTATCCAGCCTTTCGGGACACCCTACAAAGGACCCACTTCAGTTTTACCCCACATAGCGTCCAGCAAAGCCGAGAGGAACGGAGACATCCAGGATCAAGGAAGAAGAGCACGGCCACCAGTATGAGGCCTGCAGCAGGAACAGCCATGATTCCTGCTCTGCAGAGGATCCCAGCAGATGTTGCCACTACATTAACGTTCACCCGGTGGCATTCACATTCGCAGACACCAGCCACCTGAGTCCCTTCACACTCACTGCTCTCCTCCCCGTGCTGGAGCCTGGAATGCACACCAGCACCAGCCCAGGCCTCTGCAGCTGCGTGAGTGCAAGAAGCCAGACTGGAGCCTTGAGGCTGACCTCCCACTGCCATGTGTGCACTTGGGGCTAGCCCCTCCGCTGAGTACTAACACACCACTGGCCTAATCTCCCTCACCAGCTTCCACTGAGTGTGCCCACGGTGAGACTCTACAGCCACAGAAGGGCACACTCACAGCCAAGGCCCTTACAGCCCTGTCTCCTGTTACCAGCCTGCACCACCGAGCTTGTTTGCAATTAGCCCCCCGCAGCTGTGCACAGCACCTCACCAGCCCAACTCCCATCATCAGCCTCCCCTGCCATTCATGTGCCCTAGGGGAGATCTGCAGCCACAAGAATGCATGACAATAGCCAGGACCTACACCACGGCTAACATGCCTGCAGTTGGCCTTGGTCCTCACTGCTGGTCCTGAACCACCCCTCACCCCCCGCATTATGTATGTGTCTGCAGCCAGCCCTTGCCACTACACAGGAACCTGCAGCTGGTACCTGCAGCCAACCACATGTATACCATCGCTCTGACCATCACCAGTACCTGCCCTTGTATCTCGCCCCTGAACCTGGAAGTGCTACTGAGGACCTCAACAGACTTTGCAACCACTGCAGACCTCAGTACTAACCAAGAAACATACCATTGTTGATGCTAAGGACCTCAGCAGCCTGGGCAATAAGACACCACACCCCCTCACGCTAGAACCACTCCTGCACTTCATGCCCTGCACCACTAGACCTGTAATCACAGCACACTTCACCGTGCTCCCCAACAGGTGAAAGCCCTTCCTTACTGAAGTCAGTCCATAAAGTCTGGGAGAGATCACTGCTTCTTCAAATGCACAGACATCTACACAGGGCCATAAGAATCACAAAGTATTGGGGAAATATGACAACAACAAAAGAACACAATAAACTTCCAATAACTGAACCCAAAGAAATGGAGATAGGTGAACTAACAAAAATTACAAAAGAATTGTTCTAAAGATGTTCAGAGAGCGATAAAAGAACACAGATAAGCAA